>NC_091821.1:239205992-239453492 GCF_038994185.2 Dermacentor albipictus | reverse complement strand
CATTTAACACAACATTCACGCGAAAGTTATTTGTACTTGTATTCATGTTTCAGCTGAAATTCAGTTAAAAGAAAACAGAATCGCGATAGCAGAAGTCGAATCTACTAGCCGACGAGGCCTCTTCCGGAACTCACAATGATTATAAAATGAAAAGCCGTCTTCGCAAAACTATTTGGCACTGCAGACGGGTGAAGCAAAAGGTCGACCTGGCTGGGCAGCTGCCATTACGACCTATAGGCAATGGAAACACGCCGCAGACTGCGTTCGCACCCCACCATGGTTCACACGAAAGCAAGAGGAGCCCCATTGAGCACGCAGCGTAGTAAGCTCGCAAAGAACACACGGCGAATTATGACACGAGTAAATGTAGTCTAGTCGCATCCATCGCACCATTCTGTTCAATGAAGGAGCTTGATTGTGTTCCGCCAAAAGTAAAGGCCACTCTCTCTGCATATTTCCACTGGGAATCGTATATACTCAGCAAATCAACAGGTCATTAAAGTTTAAACATTTCCGAAAGCGGCGTTTGCAAACCCCGTATAAGCAACCAAAACATTTATGCCAGTTTTTAGCGCTACCGCTACGTAAACAAAACTAATGCAGTATCACCCACGTCACCCTTTACAAAACGCTGCAACGTCAACCGTGTAAGCAAGAATATGGACTTCACAACAGTGTGCGCAAAGTGTGTGCGAACAGAAATGCGCAAAGTGTGCTACGTCTTTGGGCACTTGGACACATTCAAGGGGGCAATATAAACGCGCAAAAAGACTGGAGACATTCCCGACTCATTTCTGCGTCCTCGAAGGCTACTAAATGCTCTTCAAGCAACAAATTCGCGAAAAAGCGCCCGTGATGATCGTGGCGTCTGCTACGTCGTCTGCTACAGCGTCACATGATGCATATAATAAATAAGAGAAGGAACGTTTGGTAACACGCACAGGTACATAACTTGTTTTCTAAATATTTTAGCCAACGCTTTCTTGCGCAAATCACCGAGTTAGTTGTGAAAATATAAGGTGACATGACAGCAGTAAACCACATACATGGCTTGCATTTCAGTTTGACAGGAACATTGACGCTTTCGTAAATGCGAACAGACACATTTTCGTTGTTATAACTACTTGGCCAAATTATAGAGGATGACCAGTTTGTCGGACTGACTGTTTTTCAATTCGTATGTTGTGATATAAGTGAGAAACTGCGGCCAGCGGGCGTGTTGTCAAAACTGGCCGTTTATTAGTATTGGTCAAGTTTTGCTGCATTGTTGTATGTTACTATTGTATAGAAATGTTTGCTTTTTGTTTTCACAAGGAACAAAAGTCAAGATATGCCGCAATTTTGTCAAAATTTTACCATTAATACCAGACTTTTAAGAAGACACATGGTTGCCTCACTTTTGTGCTTACCTACATTATAATTGTGCACACTTTAAAATTATATTAACTGCGAACTAATTAAAACTGTTTAAAAAGTGATAATAAAATGCAACCGTTACAAACTAATTTGTTTTAATTGTAAATTGCCCAATGTAGCCAGGGTTTTGCAATTACACATGGAGCAGGTTGCTTGACTTTTATGCTTTTGAGTGCAAGTTATGAATTTGTTTTTTAGTATTATTCTGCACAAATAACAGACTATTGTTTCCTAAATGTTTCTATTTATTACCTTTGTTTACTTTTTTTTAACGGAATGACATTGCCAGTTGCAATATGAATCGGTAAGTCTTCAGTGAAGCTACGTGGATGTGAAAAGGCAACTTTTCCGCGCAGTAATTTAAGAATTACTGACGATCACGCCGTGTAAGAAAATAGTTATGACGTGTCTAGCTAACTCAACTATAATGAAGTCCTTTCAAATTATAAAGGTGGCGCAGGCGTCCACCAAGCAGGCGAAGCGTTGACGAAGCCAGGAAAACAACATGAAATGTGGTTATTGTGCTTACATTTCTGTCGGCTACGACTGCTACGACTCCTAGTTAAACGGATGAACGTTCTTCGGTTCTGCAGGTAAGTATAGGCGAAGATCTAACGTCGTTGGTGTGTTCGCAATGTGCGTATGACGCATCGAAAGTGACCACAGAAAGCGCCCAGACAAGGTCCGGATCGCAGTGAATGTATGCGTGCCCTCGAATCGTGGTAAGCAAACCTAAGACCGACGTTGTTTCACAAATGACCCAGCGGCTGTCGTGTGTCCTGTTGGTCGCGAAGTCGCAGCGTCCGCTTTGCGAGTGGAGACGCCCGACGCAAAAACGCCCGTGCACCGCGAGCTTTGGGTGACGCACTAAAGAAGCCGAAGTGGTCACGCGTTGCATAACAATTGATTCCTTATAATCAGCTTCGCCACAGTACAGCGCTAAAATGCGGTGAAGAATACACGATGTACTGCGGTAATACAGTAAAGCACAAGAGCGGAACGGGGGCAATTTCACGGGGCTTGGTACGTTTTCCTTAAAGATACACGCGCGGACGCATCGTCTGCGATCACGGTATGAGCACAGAGATATGTTAAGTGTGCAGACATGCCTTCAGAGCTATTATCTGCCGTGAGTGTGGCTATATTGTTTGACCAGCCTTGCGTAGCCTGTTTATGAGATCGTAACAAGGCACAGTACGCGCTCCTTAATACATCACCGAAAGCGTTGGTTCTATATTATGAGCTGCCACATTCGGAATGGTAAAAGCTGTTGGCAGGAAATGAAACGCCGTCTAATGAGAAATGTTCAAAAAGTCCCGGAAGCGCTCTGGAGTCGAAGCTCACGTGTATTCAATACCGCTCGATTAACGGATGTAAACCGTGGCGTGATCCGAACCTGCGATTCCTCAAAACCCATTAATTGTGGCACCTCGTATGAAGACTTCATTTCCGTTAGCTTGCTGTAAACGAGGAGGTCGTCTTTAATAATGTCATTTAATGCTTACAAAGTTAGCACGTACTGAGTTTCATGAGCTACGTAACTCCACGTCTAATCTCTTGACCTTGGAAGAGAACTTCGAATGCCTTTTTTTTTCTAATTAGAAAGAGATACCACAGATATAAAAAAGTAGACACACAGTGTGAGGCATTGCTTTATTTAGCGTCAGATCGTCTCGTGTGCTGACCAACACAGATTTGCACGAATCTAAAGTAAACCGCAGTTTGAGACCTTTATGTAAAGTTTTGCAGCAATTATAGCCAAATCTATGTCCTTACGGATTCATAAAATTATTTTCTTCTTTCTTTATTCTTCTTTTTTTTTGCACTACTGCAAGCTGCTTCTTGGTCAACGCGCATCAATCATGAGCCCTCCCAAAACACAACGCTCCCAAGCCACGACACTGCAATGCAGCAGGCGCAACGGCTTTTGTTGCGTTTTGAGAATCTGCGCAACTCCATGTCATTCCCTTTTCGTGCTGTGAAGCTTAATTTCATTTGCCTCATGCTGAGGCTTACACGATACAAGCAAGACCCACAGTGCTGGCGTACACTAGTGGCTTTCGCGTTGCGCTTGCAAAGCCCGAGGGCGCAGGATCGAAATCTGGCCGCGACGGCCGCATTTCAACGGTGGCGAAATGCAAGAAGACCATCCTACCGTACATTGGATGGACGTTAAGGAAACCAAGGTGGTCAAGATTATTCCGTAGTCCCCCACTACAGCAAGCCTCACAATCGGATCGTGGCTTTGGCACATAAATCCCCAGAATTACATTTATTTAACTGGATGCAAGAATATTAGACAATTTTACAACAAGAATCGATTCATTTGCTTAAAAGTTGACAGAACCGTTTTCATCGCCTCAGAGCTGACTCGCATATAGGGATGTAAGAAACACCGAAGCAGAAGGCTGTGGATTACACTACCTCTTGCACTTTAAGTTTACATAAAAATAAGTACTGAAGTGACTATGCGTTCGTCTCCATTCGAATGCGTCCTCCGCGGTAGCGAGTCGAACACGCGAAATCGTGTTCAGCAGGAGTACGCCACGTCGACTACAGAACAAGTGACGCCTTTGTATTTCTCATAAAAGGCACATGTGTTCCTTCCGTAGCTAACAGAGCACATTGCACAAACCATAGGCGTATATACTGAGGGGGGTGGGCACTTGCCCCCCCTTCTTTGTCAAAAGTGGGGGGCCAAATTATGTAGACCCCCCCAAATTTGAAAGTAGCCACTTTCGGCGGCATGCTGGAAAGTCCAACAAAAGTACAGCTGAAGCTAAATGTCCTTTCCTAATATATGTACTTATATAGAGAGAAGTCATAAGGGAAAGGCAGAGTCACCACATAAGTGACGCCTTTCTTTACTACGCATCCTCTGATTGGACAGCGAGGATCGTCCTCTGTGCCTTCTTGGGACGCCCTGTATCGGACGACGCGCGGGATTCACCATAGATGCTCGTGTGGCGAAGTCCTGGCGCTGGGCCGTTCCCGCGGTAACAAGTGTCAGCTTTCGCGATTTTCATCATGTCTAGATTTTGGGGGCGGCTATATCCGTATTCGAATCAGCTTCCTACATTTAACCTGCGGGCCAGGGGGTGGTTAGGATAAAGTATTATAATCAGCCGCACCCAACGATTGTGTGCCTTACGGCATGAAATCATTGGATTATCTAATGCTGGAACTTCTTACCTCTGTACAGAGATAGCCTACGCAGCGTTGTTATCTCAGTATCTTATCATCATAAAAAATCGAATCAACTTCTTACAGGTGTAACTGTCGGCACATATGCCGTATTAAGATATATTAATTTAACGAATATGTATATTTAATATTTAAATACATATATAAATTATATATATTTTTAATGTAATAATATATACATTATAAATGTAATAAACGAGAAGCCAACAAACTATGGTTGGCTTCTCATGATATGACTAATAAAGATCGGGCCCCTCTGCTATAACCTCCTTTCTTCTCGTTTATTACATAAGAGAGTCTCGAATCTGGCTACATTGATGCCTTCGGGTAGCATATGTGGGTTCATTGACCAGTTGCCTTCAACCGAAAAGATCACGTTCTCGCGACGCCTGCAGCAAAATGACGTTCCACGTCCGCCGCCAAGGTCTGTGAGTGGTGGCCCTGGCTAACACTCCCAGGGTTCTACTAGGACACATAAATACCCAAGGAAGTGGGTGGGGAAACAGTGCCGCGGTAGCTCAATTGGTATAGGGCATCGCACGCGAAATGCGAAGGTTGTGGTTTCGGTTCCCACCTGCGGCAAGTTGTTTTTTGTTTTTTTCATCCACTTTAATTTCCATTATTTATCGTTGCTTTATCATTTATTAAGCACAAGTAATTTCCCCTATGTGGTCCTTGGTGTCAGTGTTTGTTGGCTCCTTATGATATCGTCTGAAGAAGACATGCGTTATCTTCCTTCAATATAGTCAAGGTTTTTTTACCATTAGTTATCGTCCGCGTGTGATTTACCCGCTGTTTTTCGAGCCCTAAGATTAAAAGTTGTAGCATCGTCGTTCAATTCGAAAACTACTACAACGTCACTTGTGTACAAAGGCAAAATTGTAGCAGCCGTCATCACCTTCCATCGTTCCCAAGCGCTTCGCCCTTTCTTGTTTCAAGCAGAATCAAAATGTTGCGTTCGTCTTTTCTTTTTCGTGGCGTTAGACGCTTTATCGCTTCGGCAACGCTCGGCCACCAGTCATGTAGTAAGAGCCGCATGCCCCGATACCTATACCAGTCATAACGCCCTGTCGCGGGCCAGTCTCGCTGCAGTCGACCTTGTTCATCAATCGCACGCATGAGAGATGCAGAATAACAGTGCCCATGCGCCCCGTCACATAGTATTTTTTTCATATTTCGCGGGCTTTCTTTGGAACGCTGAAAAAGGCATCACGGGATATATGTCGTGTTGGAAACAATTTATTGAGAGGTTTCTCAAGGGGCTCTACAACTTTTGTATCACACTTGTGGTCTGCAGCGAATAATTAAAAAGTTGATTAGTTAAACAGGATAAATCCGTTAGTTAATGGGAAAATAAAAAGAAAAGGCTGAGTAACTCTAGGCCAGTGCTAACATTATGCATTCGGTTCAACTCGCGTGCGGAGTGCCTTTCATTTTTAAAGCTTTGGCTCAAGTTATCTAGGGCAACGGGTATACACAGGACACTTTTTTAAAGTATACGATACAAGAAACTGAAACTTTTACTGCAGCTGTTCGAAAGAAACAGCTTCGTTGGAAATCGGGTTGTTATTCTCCATGGTCGCACACATCTGCTGTCTTTTTGTTTTTGTTTGCGATAATAGTTTACGATAATAGTACTACGTTGGTCTATAACCTCGAAAATACTATTACCTAAACTAGCAATGCATTTATGCTGTAGACTTAAACACGAAGTACAAACACCAATGTACAACACCAAGTACAAAGCAATCAGCCTTGGGAGCACAGTTTAGGTGGGCCGACGGCTCGTAGCTCTGCGTGTGCTATGTACTCGCTGCTCAATTTACGTTGAAGCGAAATACAGCGCGAGGGTCACTCCGCTCGCTGCCGCTGCCGCGCTTCCTTACGCCAGCGTTTTCACAGCGAGTGTCCGCGGTCATCGAGCGTGATTTGTGCATGGTTGCATGTGCGCGCTGACACCATGTTTGTTAATTTAGTTAGTAAGCTAGTGTTTACAAGTTTATACGGCCGATAAAACTACTAATTTGCCAGTTTGCTATCACAATCACCGCTTCGGCACTAGGACGAAACCGTGACATTTTTCAATACTAATTCACTAATATATATATATATATATATATATATGAGAGTGAAGTCAGATTGTGTGCGGTTTGCCCCCCCCCCCCCCCCCCTGCCCCTAACTCGAGAAATAGTAGGTACGCCACTGGCACAAACGGAAGCAATCGATAAACGTCACCCTTGCGTGGCACGACATTCCATAGAAGGCATGCCATGGAGCGCCGAATTCGTAGCCTATACTTCACAATTATTTGCTTTTTTACTCAGAACAAAATAATGCCGCATGTATTTTGCATATAACAGATTACCAATGAGGAGAGACAATGAAGAAATTTGTGCGAAAAAAAAATGGTGGCCTGTTCTAGTGCGCGATCGGAAATGTACAACTTTTCGACGTATTAATATAAATATTAATAAATGAATATAATAACAGCGGTATGTAGGAAAGACAAAATATAGATGTCTGCGCGTTTAGCATATAGCAAGGTATGAACAGAAACACACGATAACAAGACACGTTAAAAAATTAAAAGAAGATCCATTTTCTAGCAATTGTTCAAAACCATGTTTGCCTTTGATTGTGTTGAGGGCTCGCGCATAATTTCGTGCTTATTTTATACCAATACCAAAGTTCTGTAAAGTAGGTAAAAAAGCATGAAAACAAAAAGCTTTAATAACATTTCTTATTCTCTCAAAGTCAGAACGTGGTGCCGCAGTTTCCACCTTTCTCAGTTCATATCTTTTGCTGCTGAAACAAAGGCAATAATGAACTTCGAGCACCTTTCTCAGTTCATATCTTTTGCTGCTGAAACAAAGGCAATAATGAACTCAGAAATGAAATCCTCAGACAAGCACCACAAGAGATATCCGCATTTAAAGTGTGCTACGCAGTGCGTTGCGGCGTTCAAGTTTCCCAAAATAACTTTTCTATCAGTTTGATCGAGTCATTGATTGATTGATTGATTGATTGATTGATTGATTGATTGATTGATTGATTGATTGATTGATTGATTGATAGCAGACGGGTAAGACTTTAACTTGAAGGCCAACGCACTGTTTTAGCTGATTTCGGAGACAGATACATCTGAATGTGGGGCTCAGCTTGTGCTCTGAATGTGGGCTTCGCTTGTGCTCGGCTTCAATTTCGCAATCGCCCCATATAACCTAAAATAACTAATTAAGAAAGATATATTTCATAACAAACTTCTGTCGGCCTAGTTCCGCAGACAAGTCCTTTGATTCGGTTTTTATCGTCCAGGGCTGCGGTGTAGCGAGGTAGGAATACGAAGGTATTCCTTTTTTATGTCTGTTAGCATGGGCATAGCTGAACTGGAACATCGCCAAGGCATTCCACGTCGTGCTAGCCAACGACATTTTATGGGATTGAGAAGCCGCAATCGAGACGCCGACAAGTCGGCCCGCTCTTCCGAAGGACAAAGAATGAAAGTGGAACTCACCAGCATGTGAAGACAATGCTTGAAGACTGGAGTTGCGGTCTGCGATGGAAAATGAAAGAATTATACGTCGGTATATATATTATCTCTTATATGTATATATGTTCAACAACTCTCGAGATGAATTGCAACAGATGTTTGAGGGCCTTAGTCGGGAATGTGTAAGGGCAGAGTTTAAGATTCATATGCAGAAGACAAAGGTAATGCTGAATAACACCCTGGCAAAAGAACAAAAATTTATGATCCCCAGTCAGCCTCTAGGGTCTGCGCAAGGAGTACGTTTATCTAGGTGAATTGCTCACAATGGACCCTGATCACGGGAAGGAAATATAGAGTTGGATAGAAATGTCTGGGAGCGCATTACCGCAGCCATTACCACATCGTTACCGGCAACTTACCGCTATCAGTGAAAAGAAAAATGTACAATCATTGCATTCTACCGGTACTAACGTATGGGGCAGAGAAACGTTGAGGTTAAGAAACAGGCTTGAGAAAAAAAGTTAAGGACTGCGCCACGAGCGATGGAACGAGCAATTTTAGTCGTAATGTTGTCGATTAGAGAGCAAACGGGGGAAATCGATTTTCTAGTTCACATTAAGAGGAAGCTTTAGCTCGGGCCCAACTCCGACGCGGCCTATTCAAATACATGTAAAACGTAAAAAGGCTTTTATGAGAAAACCCCTGGACCGATTTTAATAACATTCGTTGCATTTGAGAGAGAAAGGTAAATTCTAGTGACAGTTGGAAGCTGAATTCCGATTTAGGTCGTGAATGTTTGAAAAAATATAGAAGCACGAAGTTTAAAAATTAATAGCTCTGCATCAAGAATAGATATCGCAGTTGTGTAAACGGCATCCATTATATCATTGAAAGCGGACAAATTCGACATGTAATTTTACTGCTTACGTGAATTTGTTACGTTGTTTACAAGGGTTTTGCAAAAGCTGTATTTCCATATAACTAGTTCTTTTTTACTTCATGTGTAACATATCAATTTTGTCCGCTTTAGATGAACTACTGGATGCAATTTACAGAATTGTATCATAATTTTTCGTTGCTGAGTTACAGGGTTGTAAACTTGATAGTTTTGCTTTTTGAAAACTTCCAATTTTTGCCAATTTTTAGTAAGAAATTGACAACCAAAGTAAAAAATCCGATACCAACAGTTACTAGATTTTCAGTTATTGTTTTAACTGCAACACACCTCATCAAATTTGGTGCCGTGGTTGCCCAGAAAAACGAATTCTCATTTTACATGTATTTAGATAAGACCACCCGTGCTAAAGCTTCCTCTTAAGAGGAAGGAACGGAGCTGGGGAGGTGGTGTAATGCACAGGACAGATGGGTGCCAAGAGAAGGCAACCACAGTCGAGGACGGCAGATAATTAGGTGGTCTGATGAGCACATGTCCTGTGCTCTTTTGCAAATAATATTCAGACCGATCTAACTACTCCAATTTACTTCTATTATTGGTGTTCTTCTTCTTATTGTAGTTGTCTTTGTCGCTGTTGTATGCGGGCGCCAGCATGATTACGACATCGAAGTGTCTTAACACACCGGAACCGAACTTATTTTTTAGCGCATGCCTATGTTTCAGCACAAAAAACGTAAACTCTGACAAATTGTAAACAGCTGCTTATGCTGTTCCACTATTTTCGGACTTTGAGAGAGCTAATGTACAAAAATTACGAAACTTTGTATGCTCTCACACTTTTTATACCTACCAAAGACAACTTCGTAAAATTTACTCAATTTTTTTTTACGCAAGCGCATAGCACAACGAAAAAATGGCCGACCTGGCTTTTGAATAAGATACAGGAAAGTCGGCCAATTTGTACATTTTTAATGTTTTGTTACCGTGAATTTATTGCGAGTTTCTTCCTCTCCACACTTGGCTACGTGTTAAACCAACAACAGTATTTAGTCTGTTTTTCCTACCAGTATATTTGATTTTGGCGGCAAAATCTGAAGAATCGCAAAACGTCGACGATTAGAGAGTTTTCGCGCGCGAATTAGGAAAAACAGTCTTCCCCATTTCGATCAAATTTTCCTGGGTTATCTACTGACATTGGTTGCCCGTTGTATGCAAAAAATATGTGCCATCCTTTTAGTCCTAGTACAAAATGAAGCAATGAACAGTGCTGTTCAGGCTGAGGTGTTCTGGGCCCCATGACGTGTCCTTCAGGATGTTGCACCGTGAAAACGTCAACTTTAGCTATGGCTCCCCTTTGTGCTCCGAATAAATAAGCAACCTAATTACGGTGGCTCACTGGATATGGCGTTCTTCTGAACACGATGTCGCGGGTTCAGCTCCCTGCCGCGCTGGCCGTAGTCTAACGGAAAAGAACGCAAAGACAACCCAGTACCTAAATTTAGGTAAACGTGAAGGAGGACGGGTGGCATGATATAAGCCACAAGCTTCTACTGCGGCGTCTCTCATAGCCGCGCTGATGTGTTTGAAGCAAAGAAAGCGTCCCATCAACCTAACAATGAATCATAAACATCAGATAAGTAAATCGTTTTTTTCCTGAATTTGAAAAAAAAATGTGTATTACACTTGCATCGTGCATACCTTAGCATGATATAACAATAATTAGCGTTTACAGCATGAAAAGAGAAAGGCGGCGGGTGGCGTAGGTCCACAAAAAAGGCAAAACGTTGTTGCGTCTCGCGTACAGCGTCGTGTTTTGCCTGATGTATAAAGAAGGATGTATAAGATTATTCAAAAGCCAAGTTGGGGCTAGTATATGCGCGAAACTTTACCTCAAAGGTCTAACAACACAGACCGACTTGAGACGTTTTACCTCAAGCGTTTAAAAACAACAGCTGACTTGAGACGCGTGGAAAATCGTGTTGGTCATCACACCACCAAATTTGACGCTACATGAAAAATAAATACACCTAAGTATATTTACAGCTCATTTCCCTAAGCAGAACGCACGCACGCACGCACGCACGCACGCACGCGCACACACACACAAGAGCAGACACGCGAAGTTCTCTTTTGGCCGCAGTCAAACTGAAAGAGAGAACGGCCTTTAGACACACTCTTGCATCGCAGATGTGGCATAGGCACCCAGCTTTTTTATGTCGCATACGGAAAAGACCAACTTCAGATTGTGTACATTATGACACCACGGAAGCCTCTGTAGAACATATCCTCATCGAATATCCACAATTTGACCAACATTTTTAACATTTACTTTAGGGCCAAGTGCGTATCGTTACGTTGTAGAGAGGGTTCAGAAACGGCCGATCCAAGTCTCCTGGCAACGTACAGGCTGCGTGGTGATTTTTTTTCGGTGTTTAAAGAAAGCCTACGAAATGTGATATAAAATCAAATGACTGCGTTTATAAGTAATGACCGCCTCTTTAGGTAGACCAGCTCATGAGAATTGTGCTATCTGCCACAGGAAATTTTTAAAAGCTTTCGAGAGTGTTCATTGAAAAACCTGGTTCATATACAAACAGGCAAATTCACGAGCATACAGGATAAAATAAACGCATATGTAGAAATAGACGCCCCTTCCGTCAGTGCTAAAACAACATAATAGTATCGAGACAGGTAATACTGCCGTACCAAAAGCGGTGACCGGGAAATGGTTCCAATTGCCGTCTTTTGAATAATTTGATTTTCATTTTGCGATATCAATATTCAGTTTCGTGGAAGAAGAAATAGAACTTCATCTGTTTTTATATTTTCTTTGCTAAGGTATACTAAAAGCTCTTTGCACATGTCAGTTTGGCACGGAATGCTTTCGACCACGCAATGCATAACGTTGGCGTGTGTTCGAAGGCCCGACTTTGGCCCTTTAATGAGCGGACCCGAATCCGGTCCGCGCCCGTGGCTTCAAGCCTCAGCCCGTCGAAAAACGCATCGGACGGCCCAGGCTTTCGGGTCGGCCGGGCCCGTGCAGTCCTCTACCTGGAAGTACCGGGCTCGCAACGTTAAGAGAGGAAATGCGGGCAAGGTAGACTACGATTATCACTGTGGGACGAAAAAAAGCACCATAGGGTGCAAAGAGAGTAGGAGTTGCTTTTTTCCCCCTTTTCCTCTTAACAACTACGATTAGCAACATCTAGGTGTTGTTGGTATTAGTAGCGGTTGTAGTGGCTTGACCAGAATGCTTGAAACGAGATGGCAGACCATTGCGCAACTCTACTAAGCACATATATAGTACTGAAGGGGACTTTGCAGTGGCAATTCGTTTCGCTTAAGCAGACTACAGGATTTCCCTCTCAAACTAATCCAAACGCGAGCCGATTTATTCCAATCGCAAATTACTTTAATCAAAGGAGAACGTCCTTCAAGAATATTCGAATTACGAGGCAAGCAAAATTTTGTGAAAATGTTAAGATTTGAAATCCTTTGTTCAAAATAAATGAGCAAGATGGACCACGAATGGTTTTCTTTCCACGTGACTAGCGACAACGTTAGAAGGTTTTTTCTTTTCTTTTTTTTTCTCTTGTGAAGGTGGCACAGACAGAAGATGTCAATTATAAAACGTTATTCCCAGAAAATGCTAGCATGACATTGTTACGAGAGCGAATGACGCACGCCCGATGTCGTCGTTGCTCTCAATTTATGCACCTTAGAGTGATTCAATGATCACTATGCATTGGCAGGCTTTGGTCACTAGTAAATAGAAATAACCATTTCTACTACGCTAACAGGAGCCTCCAATCGAAAACGAAGTCATGAAGGTCAAAAGCGTAGCAGTTTGGGCGAGTTGGTATGTCATGACTGTTTTAGGCTTGTAGCGGAGCTCGGAAGAGCAAAAAAGGAATAAGGTAGGGGTAATCAAAGGGAACGGGAAACAGAGTGAGCGCTCACTCTGTTTCCCGTTCCCTTTGATTACCCCTACCTTATTCCTTTTTTGCTCTTCCGAGCTGCGCTACAAGCCTAAAAAAGAAGTCATGAAACCCAATCAGTAACCACTCTGTGAATGAAGGAGCAAATAACTAAGCAACTGCAGGTTACAGCTAACTAATAGGACTACAGTCATTAGTAATCACTAGTTGCTAAACATATATGTTAAGTTCTTCCTGGTTTATACATCATAATGGCATTGATATCAAATGAAATGTCATAAAACGAGTAATTCCATTATGCTTACTGTGAACTCGTATGATTAAGTCAAGAGTGATAATGAATAATTTATTTTACTGGTGCAGTGGTAGCTTTCTTTCGCGCAAGTCGTCATTGATATCAATCAAACAGTCATTAAATGAGTATTTATTTGGTTACCCCTGCTGACTGATTACGCACGATCATTAGCGATCACTAGTGATACGCTCAGTTCGATTTTCGTGTATTTTCTTATAGCTTAGCGTCAATAATATTAAATGAAAGGTTATACAAACGATGATTAATATAATAACGAGGAGATGGTAAGGTAGAATCACCATATAGGGAAAATAAATCGGTTTGTTTAGTGTGTTTAGTGATCATTAATGGTTCAGCTCGATGTGCTCAAACTTTCATAGAGCATAACATCATAAACATCTAATCAAAAGTAATAAATATAGTTCTTCGAATATGATAACTAGAATATGGTAGGATTGAGTCCCTAGTGATCACGAATCCCTTTGTGCAGTATAACAGTGGTAGTTTTCATCCACTGATTGTCACTTCTACGATTGAGTGTCATTATAAAGCTCCTTTTTCTGGCTCTATGCAGACAGGGTCCAAATAATGGCAATCACAATTGATTATGTTCATCATAGCGTTTTAGACTATTTACAAATCTAAACATTACGGATATCAAGTGAAAGGATTCCTAAATTGTAATTCAGTTATCATAACTAGGCACTGAAAAGAGCGAGTCGCTAGTGTATAAATATGTGAAGCGTGTAGAATAAGCTTAACGTGAATAAATGCTCCGTTATTACGAAGCTAAGAAACAAGACATTCCCAGGAATTTTGAACACTGCCCTGACGGCTATCTCTTGAACTACCCCGCGCTGCACTCGAAGGGCAGCATTTATAAGCATTCTATTTTGAAATGCCGCCTGAATTCCAACAGCTTCAGTTAGCAACGCCGAAAGGGTATGCCCTTCTAATAACATACGGGTATATACGGTTATTATTAGTAAACTGCTGCGTTATAGCAGCGTTGTAATCCGGACCAAAACGCTGCTATATATCAGCAGCACAGGCCGCAACATGCCCAATACGGAAGACCCAATACGACAATCACCACCGGAACGTTCTGCACGTTGCTGGAAGTCTCGTTCTTCTATGGCCTGCAGATCACCGCCTCCGGCTGTACGAGAAATCGTTTTTATGCTACGTCGACTCCGCAAGGTGTTAGGAAAGCTTAGCGATGTTAATTACGAAATCAGTCTCGTCGACACTACCAAGTCGCCTTCCAAGTTACAAAAAGATGCCAACCACGGATCTCGTCTGGCCAGGGTATTACTCGGCTACTTGATTTACATTGTAACAAGTACTGGGACGGTGCTTCCGCCCCCCAAATGGTCATGTTACGGAGTCAAGACGCCTGTGCATGGAAAAGCATAGGAGTTGATGTTCTCGTGAGCTTTTAGCGTACTACCTTGTTTGTCTGCAACTGCGTATATGTCGAGTGTTTCTACGAATAAGTTTTGTAATATTTAAAAATAACTGTTCTGATGCAAAAGGATGGTTCCTTCAGAGATATGGTGACCACGGTGTGACAGGTGATTCGAGCAAACTAGTCATTGTTTAACGAAACTCTAACAAATCATTCATAAACATTTAATTTCACCGGGCTCATTGAACTCGAACATTAAGGCCAGCTCTACGTGCAAGCCCTACAATTTATAGTAAAAGCCATTTCATTTTTTGGATCTGGAAAAATGCGAGGGGTCGCGAAACCGTGCCACCACGAAATTCGGCTACCAAAGTGCGCGAAATCCTGGCCACGGCGGCCGCATTTTGATGGGGGCGAAATGCGAAAAACACTCATGTACTTAGATATAGGTGCACGTTAAGTAACCCCAAGTGGTCTAAATTTTTCCAGAGTCCTTCACTGCGGCGTGCCGCATAATCAGAAAGTGGTTTCGGCATGTAAAACCCCGTAATTTTAAAGAGTGCGCGAAACCGAAACCGTGGGAGGCTGCAGCATGCGCGTAGCCGCGCACTTCGAGGCAACGTTCTCCTGACGTCAAGAAGTGGCAGGCAGCCCAGCGCGTAGTGGGTCCTTGCTCTATACGCGCCGTTTCCTTTTATGTGAAATGAATCAGCCGTTGAGTGACTTTTCATATGATATCTATGAATATATGCTCCGTAACAATCCAAGAATGTTGAACTGCTCAAAATTGTTAGCGATCACTATACCTACTCAGCATTTTTTATTTATTTATTTATTTATCATTCCTTATAGGTGCAGTAAAAGACATTGGTTATGGGGGCATACAGTCAGAAAATACAATGGAGGGGAAAAACAGGTAAAGGATATCGCATAAGTGCGTATCAACATGGTATACAAGCAATAAACAAACGAATAGAAAAACATTTAAATTAGCCCTAGACACTTAACAAGATACCGCAGTGCGAAAGCGTAAGCATAACAGAAACGCTAACAGTTCAAGAGTGACACATCATTACACAGTAATTAGTCATACAGGGCGCGTAGCTTTTCACGAAAAGCATCCCGGTTAGATAATGTAGCGTTATCATAGGGAAGCCTGTTCCACAACGCTACGGCATGCGGAAAAGCAGATGAATAAAAAGTTTTTGATTTACCGTAAACGCGCATGAAGCTAAATTTGTGATGATGACGGCTCGAAGTGCGTTCAAGCGTGTGAAGCGGCAGATAATGTGACGTGCCCTTGTAGACATATCGATGGAAAAGACATAACAAGGAGATAGTTGGCGTACATCTATTTTCTGCAGTGAGATATCGAGATAGGTTACGCTGGCATGACGTACATAATTACGAGAAACAAACCGCGCGGCCCTGTACCAATTAGATAGTCGATCTTGATGAGGCGACCAGACAAATGGAACAAATTCGAGATGCGGACGAAAGAATGAAAGGTAAGCTTATTTGCGTACATTGCCAGTCGGGTTACGTAGATTCCTAAGAGGTATCCCAGTGTTTTAGATGCTTTAGAACAGATAGCAGATATATGCATGCTCCACGAGAGATCCGGTGTTGGATGAGCACCGAGATATTGATATGATGAAGCTCCGATCACCACGGTATGATTTATTAAGTGCGAAAAGTCGGAGTTAGTGCGCTTACGGGTGAAGGAGAGCCCCTTGCATTTAGATGAGTTCATAGACATCCTCCAAGTGTCGCACCAGCTGGAAATTAGCTCAAGGTCATTTTGAAGAGAAATATCATCATCAAAACTGTTAATTGTATGGTAAATAACGCAGTCATCAGCGAACAACCTAACAGAAGAAGATAATAGCAGGGTAAGTCATTGATGTATATTAACAACACTAAATCCCACAACAATTCCCTGTGGTACAGTGGATGTTACGTCACAAAGCTTTGACGAAAAGAACGTTACAACACCACGACACAGTAAAACAACCTAATCGAAATGCGGATAATTTAGAAAACTGGCGACAATGAGCAACTTTCTCGAAAGCTTCGGAAAAGTAAAAAAATAAAGCGGAATCAGTTTGTTTGTTACTCTTCATGTTAAAATGAAGATCCGTTGTGAGTTCCAATAACTGAATCGCATGACTAACCCTTGCGAAAAACCGTGTTGCTTAGAGAAGAAAAAATGGTTAGATTCAAGGTATTCATAGATATGTGGCGCTATAATGTGTTCAAGAAGTTTGCAGAAAATACAGGTTAGCGATATTGGTTTCCCTGTGTGCGCTTGTCGCCACTTTTGAATATCGGTGCAACCTTAGCCACTTAGCGGTATTTAGGCAGCTGTCCAGATGCCATTGATTGCCTGAAAATATGACATAGAACTTGACTAGAAATAGAAGACTTATTTTTTTAAATATTTGAATTTAAAAAGTCAGCTCCTGATGAAGTAGAAACATTAATACGATCAAACAAATCGGCAATGCCCGTCTGAGTGACCTCGATTGTGTCATGGATGCAGAGATTTGATCAGGTACAAGAGGTACACTAGAAGAATCCTTGTCGATGAACGCAGAGGAACATACCTCATTGAATATGGTTGGACATTGTTCCTCAAGAACAGGAGTGTCTCCCACGAGTGAAGTGATGTTACTAGCAGAGTTATTAGGGGGCAATGGCTGCCCGAAACTTTTTCGGGTTATTTTTTATAAGAGAGGGCAAATCTTGAGAAAACTGTTTATTCTTTGCAGTCCTTAAGGCTTTACAAGTAGGTTCCCAGGTTATCTGTGTACGCATGCCAGGAAAGGGCGTTATTAACTCAATTAGCCTAATTGTACAAACGCTTCTTTTCGTTTCTTGGTGTTAGGAGCTGCTTAATGAACCACGCGTTTCTCCTATCATATTTCATGACAACCAATGGAACAAGTTACGCGACGAGTTCTAAAATTTTACGTTTGAAAAAAAACCGAGTTATCCTCTACAGTCCGTGAATAAAATTATGGCTGAAATATTAGATTGTAAAAACTTTCTCAAGTTCCTTTGTTGATACTGCTGCAGTCAGCTTTATTATAACCTCAGATGCTTAACAATGTTACACGTTAATGAGAGGAAGGAATGGCCACGAAGCCGCGAAACCTGATGTTACTGCTCCTTCCGTGCCATTATTAGGGTGATGAGCTGTCTCATCGGGTTTGCGACAGGCAGGGCAGCTGCTTTCAATCAGCTTATTTGAGGGCGCTGTTTTACGATGCGGGTGGGAGCGCTGTGACGTGGTATGTTTCGTATTTCATTGGGTTTCATTACCAGTCGGAAGAAAAAGTACGCAATAAGTACGTCACTGAAAACAACGCAGTTAGATGTCATTCGGGGTGCATACAATTGCCTCATTGACACTTCGATAATTTGGGTAGTACTTGTCGAGTTAGACAATTAATTGCAATTACTGAATAAAATCTTAGTAATGAAATAATTAGTAGCAGCTACTCCACTGCACTGGAAACAATATGCACTAGGGTTATCTTTGAGTAACGCAACTGCTCCTTAATTTAAGACTTGGTGCATGATAGCAGGGGAACACGGTATAATTCACTCAATAACCGAAATGAGGCCAAGCCGGATATTCACTCGAAATCAGACTCAACAGCAGCAGCCATGCGCAGCGCTTATACTAGGACTCACAGGGAAAAAAAAGGAGACAAAGAGACCGCAATTTCGCCGGAAATGCGAAGCCGTATTAGTGATAGCGAAGAACACAATTAAATACACGACGGAAGATTACACCACCGAGAGATGCCAGGTTCTTTGTGGTGCGAGAGGACTCAGGCTGTGAAATTGAACTGTGTCCTACTATGAGGTCTTGTAAATTCTCATATCAGGCCATCCTGCAGTGAACAATTCTTCGAGATCACACGAAGTTTCTTCACACACACACACACACACACACACACACACACACACACACACATATATATATATATATATATATATATATATATATATATATATATATATATATATATATATATATATATATATATATATATATATATATATATATATATATATATATAAAACGAGAAGAAAGAGGGTTAACCGAGGGTCCCGATTTTATTAGTAATATCATAAGAAGCCAACAAACATTGACACCAAGGACAACATAGGGGAAATTACTTGTGTTTAATAAATGAAATAAATAAATGATAAATTAATGGAAATTAAGGTGGATGAAAACACAACTTGCCGCAGGTGGGAACCGAACCCACAACCTTCGCCTTTCGCGTGCGATGCTCTACCAATTGAGCTACCGCGGCGCTATTTCCCCATCCCCGGTACTTTCCAGTAACGAACGGCACGCGCGTTATCAGCATGACAGAGCACTGCCGACAGGAAAGTAGCGGGCACGGCGTTTTCAAGAAAGGAAACGCAAGCAAGGCAGATGACGATTATCGTTGTGTGGCAGATATACACCCCGAAGGGCAGGCACGTACCCAGGGGGGGGGGGGGGGCCGGGGGGGCCCGCCCCCCCCCCCCCCCGAAACAAGTGGCATACCCCCCCCCCTCACCCACGCCACCACTCCTCACACATTCCTAAACCGCCGCCAGAACAATGTTGAGACTTGGCAGCTGTTCATCGGTCAGCATTATGCTGCCTTTTTCACTCGTTTTAGATGGCGGTAGTTATCGGCATCTCTTGTAATGTGAAGGACAGTTTTCTCCTAGATTACGCACCCACGCGATTAACTCGAGATGCCTTCAGTTGTCACCATCTATTCAACCGTCACGCGCATATCTGTTGCTTTTGTTAGTTCAACCTTCTGTGTTTAGGCTGATCCTGGGACCAGGAGAGGGATGCGGCTCTTACTCAGCTGGTCTTTACTCTCATGGAACGAGTAGCGGCCGGAGAAAACACCAATTGCGTTTAACTTTTCCCTTTGCTTCATTATTTCCTTGAGTTACGGCTCGTCGCGACGCTGGCAGATGCCCGGAACCATATACACGTGATATGGGTTAGATAAGGTGGGAAATCAAATAATGTGAAAGAGCGTCTTTCATGAAACCCTGCAATAACCCTTAAACCCATAAGCAAGATGACTGTCGCCTGTTACCTCGTCTGTTTTTCCCTAACTGTATAGCACTTTTCGTGCAAAATTGGCAACTGGAAACAAAAATCGCAAGGAGTTGAGAAATTAAGCGATCTGCTAAGGGAGAGAGCCAAGACAACAACCAAACTGCAAGCAAAAGCGAATAATAAAAAAGTTAACCATTGTTTATGAGAACATTTATGGATCAACATCTCTTTATTTAAAAAGGAAGTAGAGAAAACGCCGCCGGAAGTGCAGAACAATTACTTGTTTTGACTGACGCTTCTACAGTTATCGGTCGAACCGCCTCACGTAGCCACTTCTCTGCTGTGCTTATGTGGGTGTTTTTCAAACCTTTCGCGGTGAGCGCAGCACGTCTAGAATCGCAGAATCCTGCGCTCTACGCGGTTGTATAGGATTGGCTGCCGCACAGCGTTACGCAATTCGAGGAACTGTCAAAACTGATCAACAAGGCGAAAATAACTGATATTCGAAGCTATAACATGAGAAAGACTGAAGAAGCCGTAAGAAATGAACGCAGCCTGAAATCAGTAAAAATGAAACCTGGCATAGGACAAACCATGATGTATGCACTAAAAGATAAGAAGGATAATATCATCAGCAATCTCGAAGATATAGTAAAAGCAGCGGGAAAATTCTAAGCTGACCTGTATACAGTACCCAGAGAAGTCACGATACGTCACTTAGAAACAGTAGTGAACAGGATACAGAAACTCTCCTATAACTAGCGATGAGGTCAGAAGCGCCCTGCAAGACATGAAATGATGAAGAGCGGGAACAGAAGGTGGAATAACAGTTGATTTCATCAAAGATGGAGAAGACATAATGCTTGGAAAACTGGCGGATCTTTATACGAAGTGTCTATTGACTGCAAGGGTCCCAGAAAACTGGAAGAATGCAGACATTATACTAATCCACAAAAGAGGAGACGTTAAAGAATTGAAAAATTATGGGACCATTAGCTTGCTCCCAGTATTATATACAATATTTACCAAAATAATCTCCAATAGAATAAGGGAAACACTGGATTTTGTCAACCAAGGAAACAGGCTGGCTTCAGGAAGAGATACTTTACAATGGATCACATCCATGTCATCAATCAGGTTATCGCGAAATCTGCAGAGTACAATAAGCCTCTATATGTGGCTTATATAGATTACACAAAGGCATTTGATTCAGTAGAGATACCAGCAATCATAGAGGCACTACGTAATCAAGGAGTACAGAACGCTTACGTAAAAAGCTTGGAAAATATTGCTACATGCGTGTGGTATTTGTTTGTTTGAACGAGGCGCGTAGGCGCCATCACTCCAGAAAAGAGGAGGAAGAACGAACTGGGCTCGCGCAGTGAATCTAACTGGTAAGCGCTGCAACCACTGTTGTAAATATATTCTGTAAATAGTTTCTCGTCTTACTGACTCGTCCTTCGCGTAAGAATATCTACAGAGGCTCTACAGCTACCTTAATTCTACACAAGAAAAGCAGGGGGATACCTATAGAGAAAGGGGTCAGACAGGGAGACACAATTTCTCCAAAGCAATTCTCTGCGTGCTTAGAACAATTCAAGCTATTAAACTGGAAAGGCTTAGGAGTAAAGATCGACGGCAAATATCTCAGCAACCTTCGGTTTGCCGATGACATTGTTCTATTCAACAACAATGCAGACGAGTTACCACAAATGATTGGAGACCTTAACAGAGAGAGTGTAAGAGTGGGGTTGAATATTAATATGCAGAAGATGAAGGTAATGATAAATAGCCGGGTAAAGGAACAAGAGATCAGGATCACCAGTCAGCCACTAGAGACTGTGAAGGAGTACGTTTACCTAGGTCAATAAATCACAGGGAACCCTGATCATGAGAAGGAAATTCACAGAAGAATAAAAATAGGTTGGATCACATACGGCAGACATTGCCAGCTCCTGACTGGAAGCTTACCATTATTATTGAAAAGTAAGGTGTGCAATCAGTGCATTTTGCCAGTGCTGACATATGGCGCAGAGACTTGAGAGCAAGTTAAGGGCCGCGCAAAGAGCGATCGAACGAAGATTGCTAGGCATAACGTTAAGAGAGAGAAAGAGAGCGGTTTGGATCAGAGAGCGAACGGGTATAGACGATATTCTAATTGACATCAAGAGGGAAAAATGTAGCTGGGCAGGTCATGTAATGCTCTGGTTAGATAACCGTTGGACCATTAGGGTTACAGAATGGGTACCAAGAGAAGGGAAACGCAATCGAGGACGACAAAACACTAGGTGGAGCGATGAAATTAGGAAATTCGTGGGCGCTAGTTGGAATCGGTTGGCGCAGGACAGGGGTAATTGGAGATCGCAGGGAGAGGCTTTCGTCCTGCAGTGGACATAAAACTGGCTGATGATGATGATGATGATGGTGATGATGATGATGATGGAGGTGGTGGCCCTCCCCCCCCCCCCCCGGAAAAAAATCTTGGGTACGTGCCTGCCGAAGGGTGTAAACTTTTGTTAGATAGGTGCACGCTGAAGTGCCTGCCTGGGCGCCGAGTCCGATTCCTAGTTTTTACGACTGTCATACTGCGCAAAACAGAGAGAGAGAGAGAGAGAGAGACAAAATAATAATAATAATAATAAGAAGAAGAAGAAGAAGAACAACAACAACACTTAGGTCTGGGTGCTGGTGCAACGAAAATCAAAAATCAAGAAAAATCAAAATGTGAGAAAACTATGATCAAGAGTGACTGGATAGAAAAATAGAATGAAAAAAAAAATAAAAACAAAAACCATACAGTATACACAATTTTGAAAGATGGGAACAAGGACGGATGGAGAGAAAAGGAAAAAGTGCCCTTGGAAAAGCTCGAAAGAAAGTGCGAAGCTCGGAAAAAATAGAAGACAACACGTTTTCAAAGATAACAAGATGGAGAATATGACAGTTGTAAAGACTGCATACTGTGGAAGGGTGCTGTCTGCTGAAAGAGGTAGGAAATCGGGCGTAGAAATCGGGAGTATGTTCCCGGGTAGCCTTCTGCGGAATCCACAGTGACAGAAGCTATAGTGGTTTCAAACATGCAATAATTCACACGACACATCACACGACATCACACGACAAGGCTCTATTTCAGGTAAAGAAAGTAAGCAGCATACACATGAATGCATGCAACCCTTAAGAGGTGAACATTTTTCTTTTTTCAATTATTGCAGTTCATGTAAACAGAGATTCACTGTATCATGGTTGAACAAGTTCTTTCCATGTGGTAGTCAGGGCAACGCAGAGGAATATCAAAGACGGGAAGAAACATCACACGCTGAGTAAATAAAACCCGAGATTATACGAGAGCAGATGAGGTATACCGATTTGGACTAAAATTTACAGGTGCAAGGAGTGATAGGAAACATCACAAACAAGGCTGAAAGAGCACATGAATCCCAGACGAGGTTCAAGACGTGCATCTTTGGTCAAAGAATAAGAATACATGCCTTCAGATACTTATGCAGAGACTATAGGCATATAACACACCAGTGAAAGGAAATAAAAATATTAGAAAGTACAACGAAGCTTGTTAGGAATGGCCGTACGGGGTGGCAACGTGCCAGCTTTCAGCCCGCTGCGTGTGTTCGAAGCCCCCCAGACGAGGCGCCTTCTGAGAACTACGGATGACCGGCGGCCACGTGGCGCGCGGTCAGCTCTGGAATGTGGTGCGCCGCCGCGCCACACGGGACGGAGCACAGTTCTACGAGGCCCTCGGTCGACGACACCGCGGGCTATGCTGTACCGAGAGTTCTACAGGGTATTCTGACGTCGACTCCGGAGCCTTTGTGTGTGGGCCAAACGGCGGGGCGGTGGCAAGTTTACAATGATTGGACGAACATTCCCGACCACTCGTGCTCCGTCCACGCCGAACGATGACGTCAAGCGGAGAGCTTATAAGCAGCGTTTGCCGGCTGCTAGAGCGTGCTCGTGTCGTGCTCGTCGTTGGGAGCTGAGTGCTCGTTGTTATGCTCAAAATGTAGTAGTGAGCTGTGTGCTCGAATGCTGTTTGCTGAATGTTAATCTTGCGGGCTCCATATGGGAGTCGCGCTAGACTGCCGATGTATGTCTTGTCTTAAAATATGTTAATCTGTAAATAAATCCTGTTCACCGAATTCATCTCTACGACCTTCGACTCCTTCAAATGGTGGCAGCGGCGAGGTAGTCCGACGAGTCCTACATCTGCTTGACAGCGGTATAGGATCGTCCGACGAATCTAATAAGGTACAAAGGGAACCTATCCGAATTTCTCAGAAAGGAAGATAGGGAGTAAGAGAAAAATTTGTTCCCATCAGGGGTTCGAATCTGCTCGAGGGGGTATATGACAATCTTGAAATTTTTTAAGCACAGCTAATTAGCACATATTAAATGACTTCTTGGGAACAGCGAAATGAAGAAATGAGAGCACGGTGTGCCGTGCAGTTGTTGCTCTTGATTTCAATAAACTTACAGTACTTGGAAATCATCAGTGAGTGAGTGAGCGAAACAACTTTATTTGGTCCACCATAGACGTAAGCAAACTCCACGTCACCTGGCTAGGTCCACTCGGGGACCATCAGGTGAAACCTGACGGGCCTCTCGCGAGCCCTCTGGACTGCCAGGATTTTAGAGGTCTGATTCTGGGCCCCAATTTCCCAAATCATCAGTCACTTTATTTGCCTAGCCTAGGCAAGGACCATGCCCGCTCGTGCAGCCACAATTACGCGCACGCGCTGCCCTCCGGCTTCTGCGCTCGTGCCATTATCTAAGCATGGCAGCCGCAGCCATCGTTACAGGTTGCACGCTCACATGTTATGACAGCAGTTCCGGGTTCCCTGATTTTTATTTTGCCAGCCGAGAGGGGAAGGGAGACTGTTATCAGCTTCGCGCCGATCCCAACTCTCTTGCATGTGTAATTATGCGAACGACAATTAAAATTTGGAGTTGGATATCTCGGAGCTCACACACTCTAGAAGAATCCTTCCAAGTGATACTGTGTAGAAACACGACGGCCGCTAAGTTTTCATTACAAACATACTCACTTAGTTGGACCACCAGATCTCGCCACTTATTTTTGAGGCTTTCATTGCCAATTTACAAGTATAATTCCTACTTAAATCGTGAAGAGCGTGCTGGATTCTATCACCATAAATCATGGCCCTTTCATTTCTATCAATGCCTCCCTATGCATTCTGGCCAGTTGTCAGTGCCTTCCACTAACCCCCTTCCACCGACGTCGGCAAGGGTGTTAAAGGGGGACGGGCATGCGAGGCTGGCAATGCCCTGCGAAGGCATGCCGTACAGAGTACACGGCATAAAGGCGAGTGTGACAAAGCTGCATGAGTTCATTTTATTGCAATAGCAATCACATGGACAGTCTAGGTGCATTTCTACCGTCGGCGTCACTGTCGCCGTGATGTTCCGTATGAAGTCTAAAGGCGACAACATCGTCGCCGCGCGCCGCATGCTTTATGTGCGAGTGAAAGCGTCCAATGGTGAGCCGACGATGACGCCTCAGTCTCGCCGCGCAAAGGAGGAAAGCGGGGACGAAGCGCGCCGTCTGCCGTCGCTCGCAAGGCACCAGGCGATGGGAGTGAGGGGGCGGGGCGTTCTGCTGCGGCGGTAGCAGCTTGGCGCAACGGCGTGGGCCCTATCTTGAAAGCGATCTACGATGGTGACAGAGTGCGCAGAGCGCTGTTAGCTTTGTGCGCACTGTTTTTGCCGCTTAGTTCATATGGAAGCAAGAGGTATCACGGACGTCAATTCGTTCGCTGCTGGTGCCGCGCTTCCTCTCTGCAGCGTTTTCGCAGCGAGTTTCCGAAGTCATCGAGTGAGATGTGTTAATGTTTGCTTGTGTGAGTGTGACATCATGCTTGTTAATTTAGTTAATGAATGTGTACAAGGTTTATACAGCCGACAAAACAACTATCCTTACACAATCTTGATATTTAAGAAAACAACGTGGTAGGCAAAGAAATCGGAAAAAGGATACGCCACATATATGCAACTTTCGGACTTTTTACTAGTGTAAAGTACACTAACAAGCCTTCTTAGTGCACGCTGAAAAAGTGGACCATGCTCTGGTTCTTTTTTTTTTGCAAGATCATTGTAAGCAATCGTTCAGTTCCTTTTATACGTTATAAGCTCAGATTATTGCTTTTCGTGCACCTAAAAAATTTCACTTTTGCAAGCGTTGGCACAAACAGAGAAAATTAATTATGGCGTTTATGTTCTAAAACCACTTTCTGATTATGAGGCCTGTATTGACCACCTGGGTTTCTTTAAAGTGCAGCTAAATCTGAGTACCACGGGTGTTTTTGCATTTCGCCCCCATCGAAATGCGGCCACCGTGGCCGGGATTTGATCCCGCGAACTCGTGCTCTGCAGCGAAACAGCATAGCCACTGAGAAACCACGGCTGGTGAATCTAATGGTGTGTTTGGCTGGGTGCACCAAGGCTCTGCCTCGGAGTAGCCACATCTGGAGCCGCTCTCCATCCGAGCCGGAGCGTTAAAGCGACGGAACCGGATCCATGGGCAGCTTCCGCAATTACGCCACTCCAGCAAAGATACAGTGAGCTATAGCACCAACGTAGATTAACGTTGCCTAGCACAGACCCGATAAAAATGGCGAATTCAGCTTTCGCCGCGCAACCAGGGGCGTAGCCGGGGGGGGGGGCTTATGGGGCTTCAGCCCCCCCCCCCCCCGAAATTTTTTCGCGCTGTCTATGCACCGCCGACCAAAGCAACCCCCGGCGCAGAAAATCATTCTGGATTTTGTCTACAACGTATTTTTCACGCTCGAAAAGCCATTTCACCGCAGAAATTACGAACTCGGGCTGGATTTCACGGCAACGCCCATGTACCGGTAGTCACATAACGCAAGCAGCCCCATTCGAGCACTAAGTTTCAAGGACGTTTTGATGGCGAACGGGCTCGCCGCGGTATCTCGAGATACCGATTCGAGATACGATTCCTCGAGATACGATACTCGAGATACGATTCCGAGGCATCCGCGATCGCGGAGGCCGCGGAATCTACACTCTATCATGGAATCTACGCAGCGCGTGGATGTCAATTCCGAAACTTTATGGGTATAAAGTTCTCATAAACTTTTGATGTGAAAGGTGCATTGACATTTCCAAACGTGTGCTTTAAATTTTCAATTGCGGAACTTTGTAAGTTTAATGTTCCCATAAATATTTGACGCCAAAGGTGCATTAACTTTTCCAAAGTCGCACATCGGGCCATACAAGGAGACTAGCCATATCAACACACTATCAGACAAGTTGACAAAGCCCGCAGCGAGGCCCGATGAGACGAAGCGTTGTTGTGGTTCATTCGTGCCGTCATGTCACATAAAGAATATCATTTTTTTTTACCTGCGCCAAAGCATCCAGTGATGACACTAAAGCCAGCCAAGGTAACTACGTTCTTATTTATTTTTTCTGCTATGACTTTTAATCACGAGGACACGTTGAGCCTCTTCAATTTTTTTGTTCTCGCTCCCCTACCTGTGGGCTGCCAGAGCCAGCCAGAGCGCATGCGTTTTTCTCGTGTTGCCCCGACCACCGCGCGGCGCACTTCGGTGCGCCTTCGGTTTTCTCTGGCCGAGTGCATTTTCGCCTGGCAGAGTTTTGAACGCTTTGTAGCTAGCAGACGAGAAAACGAAACAATGGTTGCTCGCCGCCATCAATGTGGGGACTCGACGGATTGCACCGTGTTCGCTTGGGCGCAACCTCTCCAGAAAGTCTTGTCTCGACAGTGTAGGATATCGAGCAGTATTCAGATGGTTCTTGGTGAACCAAGCGTCTCGTATTTTCTTCGATATTCCTTTAATAGCTACATTAGTTGCCCAAAGTAGGCATTTGATTGTCACCAACATACTTTCCTTTGCGTATTTTTTTTTCGTTATGGTTCCCCCGCCCCACAAAAGGAAAAAAAAAATGTTGCGGCGATGCGAATTGTCGCATGGTGAAAGTTCTATTTTGTTACTTCTTTTGCGGAAAGTAATGGACCATGGGACGCTTCAGCTGCCGGATGCTCATTATATTATTGCGATAGCAATTATATGGAGACTCTAGGCGCATTCCTGCCGTCGCCGTCGCCCTCATATTCCGCATAAAGTCTAAGGGCGATAACATCGTGGCCCCGCGCCGCATGTTGTATGTGCGAGTGAAAGCGTGTGTGTGTGGGGGGGGGGGGAGGGGAGGAATGGGTGAGCCGATGATGGTGGCTCAGTCTTGTCTGCGTAAAGAAGAAAAGCGGGAAGCAAGCGCGCCGCGCCTTCCGTCGCGCGTGATACATCGGAGGGATTGGATGGAATTGGGGCGGGATCTAGGATTCGATGAATCTGTGATTGCGCAACATGTTTATTTGCCTTGTTTGACCCATTATATACCATGACTTTTTCTTAGATACGTAGATTTATTGGAAACTTATACGTACGTTTAGATATCTTGTTGCGAGGTTTTGTGTATACGTGCAGTGCACTTTGTTTCCAGTGGCAATTTTTGCCCTTTATCAAGCTGTATCTGAGCATTTGTATATTCCATTGTATCTTCGCATTTCTGATGTACGAGGGCGAGTCAAATGAAAGCCTACCCACCCCGCGCAATGACGGTTCTGTTCATTATCTGCAAGGCCTGCGCGAAGCACGCAGGCATCTCTCATTTACAAAAGTGGCACGCAGGTGTGAGCATAAATGTTCTTTAATGCGCTCATACACTTGGTTGAACATGGTTGCGTGACGTAAGGACGCTCCAGAAGTTGAGCACCGTGGTGCCGTGAGCTTTTTGACAGCTGAAGGTGTTTCCCGAAAAGAAATTACTCATCGTATGGCTGCCGTGTAAATTGAACATTGCATTTCATTGGCCACTGTGAAGCGTTAGAACAAACGCTTCAAAGAAGGACGTGAAAGTTGCAAAGACGATCCCAGACTGGGACAAAGCCATCGTGCAATCACCCCTAACAAAATTTCAAAGGTTGATGAGCTGATGACACAAGAACGGAGGATAAGCATCGATGAACTGGCAGAGCGTGTGAACATCAGTCGCGGTTCGGTTCACCGTCACTGTTCACGCCGTAATTCATGAACATCTCGGTTATCGGCTCTTGTGTGCGCAATGGATGCCCAAGATTTTGAATCTCCGCCAGAATACGGAGAAGTTCGGCGCTGCATGCCTTTACTCAACTGATCCGCTATTACAATAAGGGTGACGATTTCTTTTCTGCAAGTGTGATCGATGACGAACCATGGTGCTACTACTACGAGCCTGAAACACGACGGCAAAGCTTACAATGGAAACACTTGAATTTACCACCCCCCAAAGAAAGCAAAGGCCAACATTTCCGCCGGAAAGGTGTTGTTGACTTTTATTTTTCGATCGTCAGGGGCCATTACTGGTAGAATTTACTGAAACGCCGGATCGGCTGCGTGTCGCAATCCAGAACAAACTACGTGAAAAATTGACGAATGGGTTCCTCTTGTTCCACGACAATGCCCATCTCCAAGTCGCTGATGTGGTTAATGTCCGCCACACAATATCCGCCACACAACCGCCACAAAACTCAGATCTGTCGCCTTGCGACTTCCACATTTTGGGGCAACCGAGAAAACAGCTCATGGGAACCAGATTCGTCTCGGACGATGACGTGAAAGTCAGTTGCAGACGTTTTGAAGCAGCAGCCCAAGGAGCTTTATGAGACGGGAATTACGCGACTCGTTAGTCAATGAGACAAATGTTTAAATGTCTAAATGCTCATGGAGGCTACTTTAAATAAAGTGCCCCGTTTGTCATATATTTGCATTGGCTCACTTTCATTTGACTCGCCCTCGTATGCTCTGCAGAACTCCTGCTTCTGATACGTGCTCTCTGCTGCCACTATAATTTCGGTGCAATTACTCACGATACACGACCGGTGATAGATGCTTCTGCGTAATACACTGGAACAAATGAGAGCGTCATTGAGATTTTTTACTGGCCGTTGCATATGTACAAGGATGTAAACAAGGACCTTGAATGACAAAGTTTCATTAACATATTTGTCCTCAACTTGTTCATTTCATGGCCTTTACATTTTTCATATCAGCGACATGCACTGATTTGCTGATTTCGATCTGATGTAGTTCTAAAGTTCATGTGATATTTTCTTCCTTATTAAATAGACAAAAACATGGAAGCATTGACATCAGTTAAGTTGGGCTCGATTTTTGGCACATACGAATATAATATTTTATGAAATAATACATATTTTACTTGTATTGACAGTGCGTAGCGTTCAAGAATTCGTTTGCAGCATCTTTGGCAATGGCAATGAAGTTATTATTCGTGTATTTGATCCCTAGGCAAATAATTTAAGAGGAAGCTTAGCTTGGGCGCAACTCCGACGCGGCCTATTCAGATACATGTAAAACGCAGAAACGCTTTTCTGAGATAACTCCTGAATCGCTTTTAATGAAATTTGTTGCATTTGATAGAGTACGTTAAATTCTAGTGTCTGTTGGAAGTGGAATTTCGATTTAGGGCCGGAACTTTGTTTAAAATATTTTGAAAAATTCGAAACTTCGAAAAAAAAAATAGGACGAAGTTTACAAATTAAGAAATCTGCATCAAGAACAGATATCGCGGTTCTGTACACGGCATCCATTACACCATTCAAAGCGGACAAATAAAATATGTCTATTTGTATCTTACATGGATTGGTTATGTTATGTACAAGGGTTCTGCAAGAGCCGTATTTCCATAATACCTATTTTTTTGAGACTCATGTGTAACATATCAATCTTGTCCGCTGTAGACGTACTATTATGTGCAATTCACGATTTTCATTGCTGATTTACAGATTTATAAACTTCATTGTTTCGTTTTCTAAAACTTTTCGATTTGTGCCACTTTTCAATAAAATATTGACGACATAAATCGAAAATTCGAAACAAACAGGCACTAAAATTAAAGTTTTTCTTTTAAATGCAACAAATCTAATCAAATTTGATGCAGTGGTTGCCGAGAAAAACGAATTTTCCTTCTACGTGTATTTAGATAGGAGCATCCAACCTAATTTTTCCTCTTAGGAGGAGGCCGAGCTGCAATGTGAGCCCCCCCCGAACGAAATTTCTGGCTACGCCACTGCGCGCAACTAATGGAAACTGGCGGGCGTCATGCAATCGGAGCTCGGCAAGATTTCGGAGCCGCGCCAACGAGGGTCGGAGCGGCTACGAAGGCTCCGGTCGAATTTTATCGCGCGTACGGAACCAACCAAACACTCCTGGAGCGCTCCGTTTGAACCACGTGAATACCTGCCACGTGTCAGAGCGTCTGTAGCGCTCGATAGAGACCAGCCGAAGATACCATAACTCTTTAGTGGGCGAACTCTGGGCAACATTGCTGGGCAACAAACAGGTGTACACGTGCCAACCTGCGAACCTCAGAATTCGCGAAAATCTCGCACACAGGACAAATCAGGCGAGAGGGAGCGGAGATATAGCACGCACTTTGCTCTGAGCGCACACCTTTTGTTGGACACACACACTTTATTAACTATGACTGATGGGCAGTAAATCTGGAACACCAGACACTGACTCTTTAAGATCAGTGACTTCATCAGCAACTGTGCTGCTGCCGATGTCTCCTGCTTCAAATGAAAGAAGAAAAAAAATCAAGAAAGACAGAAAAAACACCCTTCTGAAAACAAATTACCTCGAAGCAGGTACCTCCGGTGTATGGATTCTTGCGCTGCCATGAGAACACAGAGCATTGTGCCACCACAAATTCCTCTTTTTATTTCTTTTCTTTTTCTTTTTTTGCAATCTCTCGCCGCGCCGTCTTTCAACGGCCTTAAAACATTTTCGCGAACAGAATTTATTTTCCGTAATAGTTGACATTTTCGTAAAATCGTAGAACGATCCTAAATTCGTAAATATTACGAAAAATTCAGGAGAGATGGCCGCTGTGAAGAGAAGACTTAGAAAAGCGAACAAACACGGGCGCTTTCCTGCTTTTAGGTCGCCTGTTTTCTGGCGCTTTGTTCTCGACATGAATGTGTATACCGGCCACTTTTACACTGATAACTCATCGGTCACCTGAAACTCGTTGTCACTTAACACTGTTGCGGCAAACCTTCAGAAAACACAGCGGAAATGCATGATTCGAGAACATGCAACGCGGCCGTAACAACGGCATGGCCGTCAGCGTGAAGGGGCGACGCGCCGAACCGTTCATGGGCGTCAGAAGTTCGTTCCTTGCTCTTTGTTCTTCACAGCGAGAATTGTGCGTGCTCGTTACGTGTAAAAGTGTTACTTTACCCTCCATACTACATCTCGAGTAGCATGCGTGAGCCTTTGCTAACATCTCCACTTGGACTACAGCCTCTTCTTGCAAAGCTGCTGGCTTAAAGTTGGCAGTCCCACGGCACGGTGTATAGCTACCGCTGGTTCCTCAAGAATTCCAAAGAGAAGCGTCCGAGATATCGTGATTAAATTGGTCTACGAAGTCTTGCTCTGGCATTCAAGTCCAATCTCGAAGACGCTCTGAAATGCGGTCACCATCAATGGACACGTCATCCGTGCTAGAACTCTTCGCATTCCATAGCGACTGCTCTTTAGCTTGCTGTAGAAAGACAAATGTAGAAATTATATCGGCTAATTCAATTTTACTGATTACAGTAAAATAGTAAATGAAAGTAAATAAATAAATAAAGCATCATTGGTGATGAAGATTTTCACTTTCTCTGAGCACGTCTGACCAGACCGGCAAGCTGTGTAGGCCGCGGTAAAACAGGCGTTCTGTCTGTCTTGGCCCCTTTGGATGCGTGTCAGCTTCACCATTTTCTTCAGCAGGAAAACAGTGCAATAGACAGGACACGTGCAAGTGACAAACGAGTGAGAACACCTAGGTTGGCCAGTCTCTTCATCGTGCCGTGTCCATTGCGCTGCTTTCTGCTAAAGTCAATAAGAACCAGCCGTACGCTTCATTTTCCTTTTTAACCACCATTCTTTTTTCTTCCCTATCAAAACTTACCCACTACCGGAATATTGCATTGCTATCGCGATAAGTGGTATTGAAAAAATATATATATTCAAATTCCTGAAATGTGCATTTTTTTTCTTGCAGGAATTCGGCGCCAGCGAAGGCGGACGGACGCCTCTACGCAACGAGGAGAGGCCTCTGCTCAACTGCGTCGTCATAGCAGCATTCACGCTGTGGCTGTTCGTCCTGGTGCGGAGCTGAAGGCCTTGAAAACTATGCATACGAGCAACAACACACACTATATATTCGATCGTATGGCACGACGTACCTACTCCACACAATTGCAATACCTCTACAGGGGCCCGGAGAGAGCAAAATGTATATGGAGAACAAATTCGCACTCAGCATGTAGCCGACCATTCCAAAGGTTCTTCCAACACCCCACTTGCTTCAAATCAGGAGTTAAAAAAAAAAAACGCGAATTTCATCAATGATGTACGCCACATCAGCGCTGTCTACTCTTATACGCGATGTATTTTTGAGGAGTGCCGAAAATTCTTAAATATAGAGCGCTCAAAATAAAAACGCGATCTTTTTAAAGAAGCCGGAGAATAGAGAACGGCGGACTTGGGAAAACAGACTACGGTCCTATTTTTCTCGCTAATTAGTTATATGCACTAATTAACCTTAACTATCGCGTTTATATGGCTTCACAGAATGTAAAGTTCGTGGTAATTGACGAAGTGATCTGCTATCAATTTTCAAATCGCGCGAGAAGTCCTTCTCCTAGGTCCTACAGCAGAAGAAATTTTCTTACTTTTTCCGCTGGGAAAATGAAACAGGGCGCTTGAAGGGAAACCACGTGTAGAAACCGTACCACGAAATGCGAACTATCTTTATTGTTTCGATGTGGTGATTACGTATCATGAAGTGTCCTTGGCTTCAGTGTGACGTTGGAACTGCAGAATATCGGCAACGACCAATCATTGACACCCCTAATGTAATTATTTCTTTACTGCTAGAAATGTGCTCATTTTTGGTGATTTACCCGCCGTGGTTGCTCAGTGGCTATGGTGTTGGGCTACTGAGCACGAGGTCGCGGGATCGAATCCCGGTCACGGCGGGCGCATTTCGATGGGGGCGAAATGCCAAAAAACCCGTGTACTTAGGTTTAGGTGCACGTTAAAGAACCCCAGGTGGTCGAAATTTCCGGAGTCCTCCAATACGGTGTGCCTCATAATCAGAAAGTGGTTTTGGCACGTAAAACCCCAATAATTTTATTTTCGGTGATTTTATGTTTTAACGTTTTATTTCAAGGCGTAGTAGTCGCAGCGTATATGACACATAAAATCACAGCCTGTTCACTGGTGTTTTGAATGGATGTAAAGCAACAATACCTCGATTTGGGCGAGTTGGTTTATCTTGACGGTGTTCACAAAACGCGCTAAAGACGAAGACTACAGGAACACATATATACGATAGGACGGGCCCTTAACTTTCAACTATAGCGTTTATTTGAAACGATCGTCCATTTTGTGCTCTGCACACCAGGTACTTCATGCACGCATCATCATAGAGAAGATTGTATGCGGCAGACCCACGGTAGCGTTCCGCCTTCCACTGCTGGCATGGGTGCTAAGTCAATCAGTTCATACACAATATTGTATAGTCAATTCGTTCATGTGTCTAGATACCTATATTTCTTTCGAGGTACCGATATAGACACGTAAAAGCATTTACTATACAATATTATGTATGAGATGATTGAGTTATGCAATCTTCTGTATGACGATGCGTGAATGTTGTACCTGATGCGCATACCAAAAAATCGCTGAGCGTTTTAGGTAAACGCTAGTTCGAAGATCAGCGTCCCTCCTGTCGTATGGCTACCTGTAGTCTTCGTCTTTAGCGTGTTTTGTGAACACTGTCAAGATGTAAAGCAGTAATAACTGTGGAGGCAGTATTTGAGAACGTTTATCTGAAACTTGAAAGAAGCACATCGAGGAACATCACCTAAAGCAATAGGTACTGAGATTAAAAGAAAATTCCGAAATATAAACAATATATGCCCCTGACTCCAAATGGTCAACTTTTGAAGTCAGACAACGCAGTAAAAATGCAAATTTATTGGCGTCAATATTTGCCACAGTGATGTACATTCTACGCGCGCGCGCGCGCGCGTTTGTGCGTGTGCGTGTGTGTGTGTGTGTGTGTGTGTGTGCGTGTGTGTGTGTGTGTGTGTGTGTGTGTGTGTGTGTGTGTGTGTGTGTGTGTGTGTGTGTGTGTGCGCGCGCGCGTGTGTGTGTCGATGAAAGCGGGTGCGGGGGCCTTCCTTGCGCGTAATAAAGCTTCGTTTTATGATATGCTGTTGTTTATTGATCTCAATGGTACTGACCTTCGCCACAAAGCTGACTTCTCAGTTTGCTTTGTTTGTGCGTGTGTATTTTAACAATATGTCTTCCTTGGCGAGCCTGGATATAGCGATGTCTCAATATGAAATAAATCTCGTTGACTCAGATGACGAATTAATAAGCCCTACTAATTCCGCAGCAGCCCTAAATGAGTTCTTCACGTCGGTATTTCACGTTCCTAATCCCTGCACTATGGAACCTTTACCTAGCTTCTCGGCAAAAACAATGCCTGAAGTGCAACTAAACCCAGACGGCATATCTAATCTAATTCGCTCTCTTAAAATATCATCCTCAGCTGGCTGCGACGACATAAACAGCAAATTACTTAAAAGTACTAAAACTCTTTCTACAAAATTTTTGTACCTTATATTTAAACAATCTTTAAACACAGGAAACGTTCCCGACGATTGGATAAAAGCGAAGGTAATTCCCATTTTTAAAGCAGGAAGGCGCGATAACCCTACTAATTACCGTCCGATCTCTCTAACCAGTGTCCCATCTAAGCTCCTTGAGCACATTATAGCATCTAACCTAATGGATTACCTAGAATCAATCAATTTTTTTTACCCTTTACAACACGGTTTTCGTAAATGTTTGTCTTGCGAAACTCAACTTGCCGAATTTACCCACGACCTACTACTACACATGGACGATCACCTTCAAATAGATGCAATTTTTCTAGATTTTTCTAAGGCCTTTGACGGCGTGTCTCACAACCATCTCCTTGCAAAGTTATCCTCTCTCGGTATCCGCCCCGAGATTATCAAATGGATTGAAAATTTTTTAACAGGGCGCGTTCAGTTTACGTATGCTAACAATTTTCAGTCAACCCTTACCAGTGTAACTTCCGGGGTTCCCCAAGGCGCAGGTTTATCTCCTCTATTGTTTTTGATTTACATAAATGACCTTCCCACTAACATATCAACGAAGCTGCGGCTTTTCGCAGACGATTGCGTTCTTTATAACCCCCTTCATACATCTAACGACACAATCGCCCTACAACACGACCTTGATACTATCGCTTCTTGGTGCGAAAAATGGCACATGCCTCTTAACCTCACTAAATGCAAGGTAATATCTTTCACGCGCAAACGCACCACCGTACACCACACTTATCGCATTAACTCTGTTCCTATTGATCACATGTGTACTTACAAATATCTAGGAGTTCATATGACGCCATCACTTTCATGGGTGAAACATATCCAAACAATTCGCTGCGAAGCTTCACGCACACTAGGGTATTTACGACGTAACCTAAAATCTGCATCGTCTGAAATAAAAAAACTAGCATATTTAACGTATGTGCGACCCAAACTTGAGTACGCATCATCTATCTGGCATCCCTCCCAAGCTTATCTCGCCGATGACTTAGAAGCCATACAAAACCGCGCTGCTCGCTTCATTACGTCACAATATTCTAGACATATCAGCGTAACCACCTTAAAACAAACTTTGTCTCTCCCATTGCTTGCTTCACGGCGCGTAACTTCTCGTCTTTGCCTTCTTCACACTTTCTTTTATTTCACCCATTCAGGACACGCCCTCTTAAAACGCCCGTTTAGAACATCATCCCGTTTATCTCATAGTCGCCCCTTGGCGGCGATAAAGTGCCGGACGACGGCGATGAGCAGCTCATTCTTCCCCCATGCCATAACACTTTGGAACGCACTCCCGGATCACATTGTTTCGTGCAGTGATCGCAAAATATTCCGCGAAAAACTAAATGATTTTGATAATGCCAACATAACCACATGAATACCACATCTATTTATTTATCGCCTTGTTGTTATTGTGTATATGTTACGCCTTCTTCTTTTTTGAAATTTTCTTTTTATGTACCTATTACAACTAATGTGCACTTTATTATGTAACTTTCTTATGAAGCTGTTTTACTTTGATGCACGCCCCCCCTTATATAATGCCTTCGGGCCCTTAAGGTTGAATAAATGAAATGAAATGAAATGAAATGAAATGAAATGTGGGCCTACTGCGAAGGAATGCAGACACAAACGCAAGTGTCCGTGTCTGCGCGCCTAACATTTTTCAAAGTCCGACGCTCTTCCTCACTGTAAAAACATTTTCACCCTAAAAAGTTAAAAAGGGGGTAAATGTGTCTACAACTCACGCCCATAGGGTGTCTGCTATATAGATAACACCCTAAGGGTGTGGGTTATAGACACATTTACAGCCTTCTTAACTTCTTAGGGTCTAGATTAATTTACAGTGTACTTCCCTCACGCTACGGGTGACACCATGAAGTGCCATGCGCAGTGACTCCGCCCTCAGCACGTAGCGGAGCGCTATGCCGCGATCACGAAGGGGAACTTTCAGTACATCGGGGAAGCGTCATGGAATGAGACAGAGAGAAAAAGAATATTGATAGGAAAGACGAAGTCGTCGACAGGAGCCAGCGCATTCTAGTTAGCTACGCTGCATTAGTCACTGTACGTATATGCTACCTATGCAGTAAATCTAGGATGAGAGAGGAGGACCGATATTCTTTCACAAGTGTCCCGGCGATTACGGTGTCCTGTTGATCGGCGAGGTCGCGACGTCCGCTTTCCGATTGGAGACGCCGGACGTTGTCGCTCTAGCGCGGCTCACAATAAAACGTGTACGGTTCACAGATCCCACTCTCACCCGGAACTTGCCAAGGAGGACATTTTCTTTCATACACATCAACTAGAGGGCGAATCGCCATCAAACTTTCCTTTTTTTTCTCGCGACGCTAACCAGGTAAGAAATGCAGCAGTGACCCACATATGTTCGGCAGCGCAACCCTATAGGCGGGGGATTTCGATGCGGCGCGGGAACTTCGGTCAAACGTGGATATGCATTACCGGCGTACACATGTGCGCTGTGCCGACGCTCGTACAAAGTTTGTGAACCCGCTGCGATAGCCCACAGCCTGTGTGGAACACTGCTGCTGCTGAGCACGATGACGCGGGATTCCTGACCCCTCTGACCGCTTTCCGCATGCTGTTCTTTGTGTTGGCCATCAATAAAACCGAAGTGTGCAAACGATGTTGCATCATTCGTTGCAAATTAGCATGCTATCGGCCATTCTACCTTAATGCCATGGCAATGACACGCTTCTTGGATTAGCTCTTGGAAATGCGGCCGCCGTGGCCGGGATTCGATCCCGCGACCTCGTGCTCAGCAGCCCAACACCATAGCCACTGAGCAACCACGGCGGCTAAACAGGCGCTGAGTGCTTCGCATATGTGATGCCATAGCCAAGGTAGTCCAATGCCGGGCCGAACCCCGGCGTAGGTGAAGCAGGCGTTAAGCATACCCCATACGTGGGCCTACTCCGAATATTGCTAAGGGCGCGTTACAGGTTTCCGGACACGGAGGGGTATGTGCCATTGAGCTTGGACCCTTTCTGCACTATCACCAGGATCGGCCCACATGATGATTTTTTTTTTTTGACGGCTGCCGAAAAGCTTCGGAAGGTTAGTCACATACAGCTTTCACGGTAAAAGGCAGCAAAATATTGACTGCGGAATAGATTGATTTGTCGGCGCTCTATGAATATGTGTGAGGAGTGGTGGTGTGGGCGGGGAGAGGGGGAGCGTATGCCGCATAATTCCACCCCCCTCCCTGGGTACGTGCCTGACCATGACAAAGGCTACTTTTCTTGGCTTAGCTACACTGAAGTGACGCCGTATGGCTGCGCACCTCGGAAAGTTACCTGGCGTGGGCAACGACATTTGTATGGGAAGGGCTGCCTACATGTGTGCTGATTTCGCATCCGAAACGAGGAGCAAAAGCACGCCGTTACTGACTTCGCGTGATCGATGCTACCGATTAAGGTTCGTACCGACACCTGATCGTTGTTATAATTTGTTGGCGGATGCCTGACAGCTAGCTATTCGCAAAGGGGGTGGTATCGGAATTCATAGTGTTAGATATGGAGCTGTTTCCTGCGATTACTTCGAGTTCCCCAGACCACTTCGGATTGCAGCACAGTTAATTGAGGAATGCAGAAGCAGGAAAGCGCATTCCAGAGGAGACACGTGCAAACAAGTTTGCGGCCGCCGGGTCGTGTGCCGCCGGGATTAGAAGGGGGGGCTCGGACAATGGAGCATGAGCAGCCCTCCCCTTCTCCTCGTTAGAAGTGCATTGCCAGTCTGCGAGGCAAGACCGCAGAAAGCCGCCAGGTGTGACACCGCGACACGGGCGCCTACCATTGGCTGAAAGTGGCGTCATCGGAGCGGACTCTCCCATTGGTCAAACATAACGTGACTTACAGTGCTCGAAGGGTTTATAAGAAGCCTTCCAGAGAGACCTGAGCATTCTGGGACATGCCCTGATTCCCTGATTCACCTCTCTCGAACTTCTTGTCGCGGGCCGCAGCATCCGAGTTGCTGCCGGCCCGTAATGTCTGTACGAATGTTAATTGACGGTCACCTCCCTGTATAAATGTAGAATAAATCACCCCCAAGTTTTGGGTCTTCATCCCGACGTCCCGTCCTCCAACCCCGACAATAGTCATGTCTCAAGCTCGCACTAAGACCAATGCACAGACCACCTTTTTGCTTTGACTTCGTCACGGGACTGTCCTCTTGTAATGTCCTGCTATTCGACGATCCAACATTGCTGTGTATATATATATATATATATATATATATATATATATATATATATATATATATATATATATATATATATATATATATATATATATATATATATATAAACGAGAAGGAAGAAACTAAGTTAACCGTGGGGTTCGATTTTTATTAGTCATACCATGAGAAGCCAACAAACAATAACACCGAGAACAACATAGGGGAAATAACTTGTGCCTAATAAATGTAATACAGTAACGATACACTAATCGAAATTAAAGTGGACGAAAAAGAACTTGCCGCTGGTGGGAAGCGAACACACAACCTTCGCAGTTCGCGTGCGATGCTCTACAAATTGAGCTACCGCGGCGGCGTTTCGCCGTCTATATATATATATATATATATATATATATATATATATATATATATATATATATATATATATATATATATATATATATATATATATATATATATATATATATATAGTATACAGAAGTCGGCAGTTTATTGAAAGCTGTCGCAAAAATATTAGTAACCTGGAACTATTGTCAACTTCTCGCGAGAAAAAATGGGGGGGGGGAGGTTCGTATGACAACCAGAATTAAAGCATAAAAACAAAGCGGCTGCTCATTGTCAGCAGCAAGGAAGCCGATCTACAAAAATAAAATTCAAACAAAAGTTAATGAACTATCGCTACGTAAAGAGAAAAATGCAGTATCACTCAAGTCATCCTTTATTGGATGACTGCAACGCTGCAGCGTCATCCGTGTAAGCAAGAATATGGACTTCAGAACAGTGCGCGCAAACTGTGTGCGAACAGAAAGGCGTGACAACAATCGCGACGTGTGATTCAGGCTGGTACACGCGTGCAAACGCATCCCTTGCCTATCTACAACTAAAGACAACCACGAGTTTTTTCTCATCCATTCAGGCTTTCGCGGTGTTATCAGCGTAAAGTTGCAGTGAAACGGCTACGCTCTGGGGGGCACGTAAAACAAGATTCACGCGAAAGTTCTTTGTAGTTGTATTTGTGTTGCAGCTGGACTTTAGGTAAATTAAAACAGAATCGCGATAGCAAAAGCCGAATCTACTAGCTAGCGAGGCCTCTTCCGGAACTCACAATGATTATACAATGAAAAGCTGTCTTTGCAAAAGTCTTTGGCACTGCAGACGGGTGAAGCAAAAGGTCGACCTGGCTGGGCAGCTGCCATTACGATCTAAGAAATCGAAACGCGTCGCAGACTGCGTTCGCACCCCACCGTGGTTCGCACGGAAGCAAGAGGAGCCCTACTGAGCACGCAGCGCATTATGCTCGCAAAGAACACACTGCAAATTAGGACACGAGCAAATGAAGTCTAGTCGCATCCATCGCACCACCCTGTTCTATGAAGGAGCGTGATTGCGTTCCGCCACAAGTAAACACCACTCTCTGTGCAAATTGGGAATCCCACATGCTCACCAATTTCTGAAGCGCAGTCTCCAAATCCCCGAATAAGTAACTAAAACATTTATGCCCGTTTTTAGCGCTATCGCTACGCAAACAGAAAAAATGCAGTATCACTGAAGTCATCCTTTATTGGATGACTGCAACGCTGCAACGTGATCCGTGTAAGCAAGAGTATAGACTTCAGAACAGTGCGCGCATACTGTGTGCGAACAGAAAAGCGCAAAGCATGCTACGTTATTGAGCATTTCGACACATTTAAGGGAGCAAAATAAACACGCAAGAACACTGGCGATATCCCCGACACAATTCTGCATCCTCGAAGGCTACTAAGTACTCTGCAAGGAACATATTTGCGAGAAGGCGCCCGTGATGATCGTGGCGTCTGCTATGTCGTCTGCTACAGCGTCACGTGATGCATATATTAAACAAGAAAAGGAACGTTTAGTAACACGCACAGGTACATAACTTGCTTTCTAAATATTTTAACCAACGCTTTATTGCGCAAATGACTGAGTTAGTCATGAAAATATAAGATGACATGACAGCAGATAAACGTCATACATGGCTTGGATTTCAGTTTCACAGGAACTTAGATGCTTTCATAAAAATTAACAGACACACTTTCATTGTTGGCCAAATAATTGACAATGACTAGTTTGTCTGACTGGCGGTTTTTCAACTTGTATGTTGTAAAGCACGTGAGAAACTGCGGCAATGGGCGGGTTGTCAAAACTGACCGCTTATTAGTAATGGTCAAGTGTTGCTACGTCAATGTATCTTACGTTAGTATAGGAATGTTTACTTTTTGCTTTCACACGGAATAAAGCAGAGAACCTGCCGCATTTTGTTGAAAATTTACCCATTATTACCAGATTTTCACAAAAACACATAGTTGCCATACTTTTGTGCTTATTCAAACTATAAATTTGCACAACGCTCATTTCTAATAATTGCAAAGTTATAAAAATTGTTTAAAAATTTATAATAAAATACAATAATTACAAGTTATTTTGTTTTAAGGTAAAACGGCCCAATGTAGCCAGGCTTTTGCAATTACCCATGATGCATGTTGCTTGACTTTTATGCTTTTACGTGCAAGTTACAAATATGTTTTTCAGTATTATTTTCTACAAATAACACACTTTTGTGACCTAAAAGTTTCTATTTAATTATTTTTGTTTACTTTTTTGCACGAAATGACATTGCCAGTTGCAATATGAATCGGCCGGTCTTCAGTGAAGCTACGCGAACGTGAAAAGGCAGCTTTTCCACGCAGTGATCTAAGAATTACTGACGATCACGCTGTGTAAAATAATAATTATTACGTGTGTAAACTTTAATGAAGTCCTTTCAAATTATAAAGGTGGCGCAGGCGTCCAACAAGCAGGCGCAGTGTTGACGAAGCCAGGGAAACAACATGAAATGTGGTTACTGTGTTTACATTTCCGTCGGATACGACTGCTACGGCTCCTAGCTAAACGGTTAAACATTCTTCTGTTCTGCAGTCAAGTATAGGTGAAGATCGAACGCCGTTGACGTGTTTACAAAGTGCGTGTGGCGGATCCAATGTGACCATAGAAAGCGACTTTGCCAAAGTCCGGATCGCAGTGAATGTATACGCGCCCTCGAATCGGGGTAAGCAAACCTAGGACCTATGTTGTTTCACAAATGACCCAGCGGCTATGGTGTGTCCTGTTAATCGCGAAGTCGCAGCGTCCGCTTTGCGAGTGGAGACGCCCGACGCAAGAACGCCCTTGCACCGCAAGCTTTGGGTGACGCACTAAAAGAGCCGAAGTGGTCATAATTAGGCCAACGCCCCTCGACTACGACGTCCCTCAACTCAACGTCGCGGCTTTAGGATGTAAAGCCCGATGACAAGGGTTTTGTATGCTTTGCATAATAAGTGATTCCTTATAATCAGCTTCGCCTCAGTACAGCGCTGCCGTGCGGTAAAGAATACACGATGTACCGTGTCAAAACAAATCGCCATACAGTATCACGGTACTTAGGACGTTTTCGTTAAATATACACGCGCACACGCACCGTGCGTCTCCGGTCACGGTACGAGCACAAAGATGTTTTAAGTGTACAGATATGCCTTCAGAGCTATTATCTACCGTGAGCGTGGCTATGTTGTTTGACCCGCCTTTGCGTTTCCCGTATACGAGATCAAAAGAAGGCGTATTACGCGCTCCGTAATTATAACATCACAGAAAGCCTTGTTTCTATATTATGAGCTGCCACATTCGGAATGGTAAAAGCTGTTGGCAGGAAATGAAACGCCGTCTAATGAGAAATGGTCGAAAAGTCCCGGAAGCGCTCTGGAGTTGAAGCTCACGTGTATTCAATACCGCTCGAATAATGGATGTAAACGGTGGCATGATCCGAGCCTGCGACTCCTCGAAACCAATGCGCTGTGGCACCTCGTATGAAGACTTTATTTCCGTTAGCTTGCTGTAAAGAAAGAGGTTGTCCTTAATTATGTCATTTATTACTTACAAATTTACCACGTGCGCAGTTCTATGAGATGCATATCTCCACGTCGATACACATTTCCACGTCCAATCTCTCAATCTTGGAAGAGAACTTCGAATGCCTTTTCTTTTTTCATAGTTGGAGACACAACATAAATAAAGAGCAGGCACACAGTTTGAGACATTGGTTTATTATAGCGTCAGATTGTGTCGAGTCATGACCAACACGGATTTCCACGAACCTAAACAAAGCCGATGTGCAGAGACCTTTATGTAAAGATTTGTGGCTATTATAGCCAAATCTTTGTCCTAAGGGATTCATAAAATTATTTCCTCCTTTCTTTTTTTTTTTTTGAACTACTGCAAGTTGCTTCTTGGTCAACGCGCATGAAACATGAGCCCTCCCAAAACACAACGCTGCCAAGCCACGACACTGCAATACAGGAGGCGCAACGGCTTTTGTTGCATATTGAGAACCTGCGCAACTCCATGTCATTCCCTTTTCATGCTGTAAAGCTTAATTTCATTTGCTTCATGCTAACGATGCAATACGCACCGTGGTGGCTTATGCTATAGTGGCTTCCGCGTTGCGCTTGCAAAGCCCGAGGGCTCAGGATCGAGCCCTGGCCGCGGTGGCCGCATTTCAACGGTGGCGAAATGCAAGAAGACCAGCGTACATTGGATGCACGTTAAGGAAACCAAGGTGGTCGAGATTATTCAGTAGTCACCCGCAACAGCAAGCCTCACAATCGTATTGTGGCTTTCGTACATAAATCCCCAGAATTAAATTTTTTAATACGATGCAAGTATAATACACGATTTTACAACAAGAATCGATTCATTTCTTAGTTATAGTTAGTTATAGTTTCTTAGTTATAGCTGATTGGTTGACAGAACCGTTTTCATCGCCACAGAGCAGACTCACATACAGGGATGTAAGATATACACCGAACTAGAAGGCTGTGGATTATGTTACACTACATCTTACACTTTAAGTTTACATAAAACTATATAAGTACTGAAGTGAATATTCGTTCGTCTCCATTCGAATGCGGCCTCCGCGGTAGCGAGTCGAACACGCGAAATCGTGTTCAGCAGGAGTACGCCACGTCCACTGAGCTACAGTAACTAGAACTCGTGACGCCTTTGTATTTCTCATAAAAGGCACCTGTGTTCCTTCTGTAGCAACTGAGTACATAGCACAAACAACATACGTATATACCGAGGGGGGGGGGCAAGGGGGTACTGGCCCCCCCCCAACCCTATGTCAAAAGTGGGGGACCAAATTATGTAATTTCCCCCGGCTCCCCACTTTTGAAAGTAGCCACTTTCGGAGGCATGCTGGAAAGTCTAACAAAGGTACAGTTGAAGCTAAATTTTCTTCTTTAGTATATATACATCTACATAGAGAGAACTCATAAGGGAAAGGCAGAGTCACCACATAAGTAACGCTTTTCTTTACTACGCGTCCTATGATTGGACAGCGAGGACGACGGACAGCGGACGACGCGCGGGATTCACCATACACGTTCGCGTTGCGAACTCCTGGCGCTGGGCAGTTCCCGCCGTCAGTCAAATGTCAGCTTGCGCGATTTTCATCATGCCCGGATTTTCGGGACCGCTATATCAGTATTCGAATCAGCTTGCTACATTTAACCCGCGGGCGAGGTTCAGATAAAGCATTATAATCAGCCGCAGCCAACGTTTGTGTGCCTTACGGCATGAAATCATTGGATTATCAAATGCTGGAACTTTTTATCTCTCTCCAGAGATAGGCTACATAGGGCTGTTGTCTCAGTATCTTATCATCATCGAAAATCTAACCTTACAGGTGTAACTGTCGAATTTCATTGTGTTATCACGACTTAGCGTAGATATACTCGTGAAAATGACCTTGGTCTAACGTGAAGAGTCATTTCAATACCAATAGAACACTGACTTGAATTTTTTATAATGGCAAGTATCACTTCTGACTTTAACGATTTCATTTTCAGGCTGTTTATAATTAAGAGCTACACTGTTACGTGCTTCCCAGGAGGATGTAAAACGGCACATACTTTGTATTTTGAAAAGATGAAGGCCACTTTTTGGTGACGTGTTGTGAAAATTTTTACTGTGTAGGTTGTTTATGTGCTCTGCAAACAGTTACTGAATAGTCGCTTTCAACCAATTTTTATGCGTAACAAATGCCATTTAGTTTTCTCTCCCGGTATCATCGGTAAACTAAGCGGGGCACGGTGTATATATTTATGTGAAGTATATGAAGCAATTCCGCTAATAGAAATGTTTCCCAGATTCCTAAACCAACAGCATGAACGACGGTTGAATTTCCGTGAGGATAGGGAGAATTTTAAGCACAATGCATTGTGAAACTTTTACTTTCCTCCTCTAAATGCAAGTTTTGCAGATAATTACTAAACCCCCGTTTTTCCATGTGCTTTCGGGCATCATACGGGATTCGCAGTTTGTTTCTCCAGTGTCCTCGGTCAGCTAAACAAGGCATCTTACATATATCTAGGGAAAATGAGGGACAAGGTATGGCCAATGTGTAGACAAAGTTCCAAATGGGTAGGTGAAATGCGCATTTCCAAGCAGAATACGTTTGCAAGTGGCCCATAGCGTTATTAGCCTGTTTTACGAGTGGTGTAAAACTTAGACGGCTCCGCTGGCATAATTACAACTACATGTGAGGTCAAATTTTGCGAATATGAGGCGAACAATACGCCAAGTTTATGTGCAATGGTAAACATGTTTTGATCAAATACAGCGTTAAAAAAACTGTAAGCAAGGGTTTAAAAGTATCACGCTACTTCTGTTAGCTAGGTCTCCCGATGTCCCATGAAAAATCTGCATTTCAGGTATGTATACTTGGAAAAAATAGCCAGCATTTTAAATGCAATATGTCGCGTAGTACTAGCGTTTCTGACTCACTAAGAAGCGAAACAAATAAAGATTGAACCTTAATCTTTTTTTTTTTCATGCGTGAAGCATTAGTTTTGTCTGCTGTCCGCACTGAACTAAATGAGGCCGATTCGTTTGGTGTCTGCAAGGACAAATAATGGGTAATGTTCAGGTGAGGTTCAAAATAGATGGGTAACTGGGGCTCGCGATAAATTACGCATGCAAACACTCCAGAGTGCTATGAGCGTGTCTAACGAGCCCGGAAGCCCGATGCCCTGAGCTATAAAAACCAACAAGACAAAATTTACCGAAATGGCAGTACGCTCTGTTCTGTGCTCTCTGTGCGAAGTTAAATGGACTTGTATCAAACACCAGCATCTGAAAAAAAAAAAATCTTATTCAAGTGTTAGAGTGTGTGTTATGGCCGCTGTCTGATTGCTACCCAATGTCCCGACATAGATATTGGGTGCAACAGGTTTATAAAGAAAAGGGATGGGGGACAGGATAACTGCATTGTGTTACAGAATTTTTATGTTCCTGGTAGTGGAGTTCAGCGTTGTTTGTGCGGGCGGCTGCATGTAAGGGTCACGCGGGGTGGTCAGAAGAGAAGCGTGGTTAGCCACCAAGACGGCGGCGCAGAGTTATAGCCATCGGGGGTGGGGGAGCCGCGGTTTGCGAAGAGCGCGTAAGAAAGTTGACTGTGCACGAGCCGCGGCTTCCGCCGGTCGGTTCGCAGAAACAGTGCCACGGCTTTGAAGTCAACCCCTCGCCGCTGAACTGCACCATGCCGAGACATTCCGCAAACGGACCAGATGCCCCAACGGGGCGTGGAAGTGCTTACTGCGGGGGAGTGTGTCTTGCGAGTTTGTGAGACAAAACCATAAAGAACATCCGCCCCATTTCTCTTACCACCTGTCTCGGCAAGGCCTGTGAGCGCATAATCCTTGCCCGACTGACAACGTACAATCACCTTTTCCCCCACAGTATGGTGGGCTTTCGTGCGAATCTATCTGCGCAGGATGCCCTACTTCAAATCACGCACGATGTGCTTGATGATACCATCCCCCATCTTACTAAAGCTATCCTGGCGGTTGACCTCATAAAGGCATTTGACAAAATTCGACACGCTGCATCTTACGGGAACTGCAGGCACTACAGGTAGGCCATACAACCTACAACTACGTTCGCGCCTTCCTCTCTGGCCGCTCTGCCTCCTTGCACATTGATCAGCTCAGCACACCCCCTTATACACTCGGCGAGTTTGGAACCCCTCAAGGCGCGGTCCTCTCCCCCTTTCTATTTAACGTTGCTCTCATCCCCTTAGCCCAGAAGCTCAATCTCATCCCACACCTAAAACATACTGTACGCTGATAATATGGACCACATTGGACCACATATTGACGCTGATGAGATTACCACATGGACCACAGATGGCTCTGACGGGGAAATTGAGGAAACTCTACAATTAGCAGCCGACACCATCTCCGCTCACGTATCATCTATCGGTCTCGAGTCCGCGCTCCTCCTAATTAGACCAAAATCTGCCGCTAACTCACCCATTCAAATCACTTTACAAGGATCCCCTATCCCATTCACTCCCACGCTGCACATCCTTGGCCTCTACCTGCAGGATTCCAGACGCAATGACCATACACTTAAAACACTCAAGGCCAATCAATGCTGCAGCTTCTGATTGCGTGGGTAACCACGCAATCAATGCTGCAGCTTCTACGCCGCGCATCTTCCCTGCACAAGGGTTTAGACGAAGCAGACAACATGAAAGTTGTGCATGCTTTTACGCATGGCCGCATTCTGTACGCCACTCCATATCTCAAGCTGAACCGCACGGAAACCGAGCGCGTGAAAGCCATGATCCGCCTTGCAACTAAGGCAGCCCTAAACCTACCCCGCAGTACTAGATCAGCCAAACTCCTTGCACTAGGCATGCATAACACGCTTCCTGAACTAGTTGAGCGCAACTAGTTGAGGGGTAGGTAGGGAGGGAGAACATCATGGTAAATAATTAGGCCAGCAACGAACTAGCCCATCTAAGTCTCTCAACCATGGTAAATGCCACAGCGAGGTAACATGTATTTATGAGTTACTGGCTTTTAGAAATTCCAAGAAGTGCTCCAAAGCTTTTCGAACGCAACAGTCACACACACACACACACGCGCGCGCGCGCGCGCGTGTTTTTGTGTGCGTGTGTGTGTGTGTGTGTCCCACATAACTTGAGCCAAAGTTTTAAAAATGAAAAGCACTCCGGACGCGAGTTGAACCGAATGCATAATGCTTGCACTGGCCTAGAGTTACTCAGGCAATTTTTTTTTATTTTCCCCTTAACAAAGGATTAGTTATGTTTAATTAATTAACTTTTTAACTATTGGCTGCAGACCCTAAGCGTGATACGTAAAGTTGTTGAGCACCTTGAGAAACCTCTCACTAAATTTTTCCCAACACGATATATTCACGTGGTCCTGTCTTCCACGCTCCAAAGAAAGCCCGCGAAATATGAAAAAATACCACATGAGGGGGCGATTGCGACCTGTTATTGTGCTGCTAGCTCTGAAGCGTGCGATGGATGAACAAGGTCGGCCGCGCTTCCTTATGCAAGCGTTTGCACAGCGAGTGCCCGCGGTCATCGAGCGTGATTAGTGCATGTTTGCCTGTGCGCGCTGACACCATGTTTGTTAATTTAGTGAGTAAGCTAGTGCTTACAAGTTTATACGGCCGATAAAACTACTAATTTGCACTTTGCTATCGCAATCGCTGCTTCCCCTCTCGGCCGAAACCATGACATTTTGCCATAGTAATCCAATATATATAGGGTGTTTCAGCGAACACTTTCAAATATCTTTCCAGGTTGCCTGTGGCAGATATCACAATTTTATTTCATGAGCTGGTCTACTCGAAGTGGCGGACAATACTTGCACAAAATATTGAGATGCAAAATCAACTAACTAATAATCTTTCTGTAATTAAGTTTTTTCACAAATTACGTTATGGCCCATATTGCAATTCACAAATTACAGCCATGGAGTTCGCCAGGTGGATCCCCTTGGAACCACTTTTCAAGATGACACCAGTTTCGAGATACAAGTTCCCGAACTATGCGGAGTGCGTTTCATGCAATGAAGCACACAAGTAACTGGAACGCCAATGCATTTCTCCGCAAAGTTGGGGAATTTATATTTCGAAACTAGTGTCGCCCTGAGAATTCGTTCCAAGTGGATGCTTTTTGCGAAGTACACTGCTAGAATTTGTGAATTGCAATCTGGGTCAGAAGCTAACTAGCGGAAAAGTTAATTAGCGATTTTTTGTTAATTAGCCAACTTTGCATTTTAATTTTTTTGGCAAGTAGAGTCCGCCGTTTCGAGTAGACTGGCTCAAAAACTAGAATTGAGCTGTCTGCCACAGGCAACCTCTAAAAAATTTTGAAAGTGTTCGCTGAAACACACTGTCTCTGTGTGTGTATGTATGTATATATATATATACGCTTCATAGGGTTCAATTTTGTTTTAGAGTGTGGTAAATTAAACGTTTCATATGCGAAGTTGCCGAGCGTGCCCAGAAACAACAAATGTTACTACATGACACCAAATCTTACGTGGTTAAATAGTTCTTTCCGGGGTATAAATAAAGGCCACGAAATATGAACAAAAAAAAATTAAGTGACGTAACTCCTGGCTTGCGATGATGATGATTTACTGTCACCCCATTGGAAGCGGGGCGTATCCTTTGAGTCGTATTTTGCCACACAACAATAAACGTCATCTGTCTTGTCCGCATTTCCTTGCTTTAACGCTGCGAGACCGGTACTTCCCAGTCACGAACGGCATGCGCGTTATCAGCATGACAGAGCATTGCCGACGGGAAAGTAGCGGGCACGGCGTTTTCAAGAAAGGAAACGCAAGCAAGGCAGATGACGATTATCGTTGTGCGGCAAATATACACCCCAAAGGGTGTAAACGTTTTTTAGAGTCTGTGCATGCTGAAGTGCCTGCCTGGGCGCCGAGTCCGATTCCATGGTTTCTACGACTGTCATACTGCTCTTGACAGCGCCGCAAACCAGACAGTGTGTTTGGGTGTGTCAAAAATATAATAATAATAATAATAATAACAACCGTTAGACTCTAACAACAGTTGCACCCTTTGGGGTGTATATTTGCCGCACAACGATAATCGTCATCTGTCCTTCCGCATTTTCTTTATTTAACGCGGCGAGCCCGGTACTTTACACTAACGAACGGCATGCGCGTTATCAGCATGACATAGCATACCTCGTTACTTTCCTATCGGGAATGCTACGTCATGCTGATAACGCGCGTGCCGTTCGTTACTGGAAAGTACCGGGCTCGCAGCGTTAAAGAAAAGAAACGTATCAAGGCAGATGACGATTATCGGTGTGGCAGAAGGGGCACTCTAAAAGGTGTAAACTGTTCTTAGATCGAGTGTAGATATATGAGTGTAGGTCTGGGTGCTGCTGCACAGAAAATAAAAAATCAGGACAGGTAAAGATCTGAAAAAAAAAACACGATCGAGTGAGAGGATAAAAAAAAGAAAAAAAAACAAGAACGAATACCACATACAATAACAGAATTTTGAAAGATGCGAGCAAGAACGGAAAGAGAGAAGACAAGAGGAAAGTGCCATTGGAAAGAAGGCTCGAAAGAAAACGCGAAGCTCGGCAGAGATAGAAGACAACACGTTTTTCAAAGATACCAAGATGGAGAAATGACAGTTGTAAAGACTTTGCATTGTGTGGACAAGTGACGCGCTGTCTGCTGAAAGAAGCAGGAACCCGGGCGTATGTTCCCGGGTAGCCTTCTGCGGAATCCACATCGACAGAAGCTAGTGGTTCCGAACATGCAATAATTCCATTAACCTCTTTGCATAAATATAGGACGTCGGTACGGCTACGTATTCAACTGAGGGACGGAACTGTGGACTGGGGTAAATGAAGTTTGCTAGTGCACGATGCGCATTCGGTGCTCTCCGAAATCCGTCTCCCCGGACCATCCCCTAAGGTCTGCTTAAAGCACCCGCTGCACGCGGTCTTCTCCAGTTCATTCCCAGCTGTCTCGATCGAGTAAGAGTGACGGCCCCACGGTCAAGGCACTGCACAGGAACGCCTCCAGCCTGTCGTGATGTAGCACCACGGCAGTCGTCGGGCCGCCATGACACTCGGCAGAGTCTTAATCCCTGGCGCGCACTCGAAGTCACAAATCGGGGCGCCGCAGCTTGTCGAGTTCACAATCGCTGCCTCCGCCGCCCGTGTCCCCCGTAGTGGTTCGCGCCCGCCGCACAGATGTACGAGGCGCGCCGAAACATTGCCACGGGAGTTCGAGGACGCGCCTCCAGGAACAGCACGCCGGTGCAAGCTGCGACTTGTGTCGACCACGACATTCCGGCCGCTACTCGGTTTCGTTTATAGGAGTCGCCAACGTCAAAGTCTGCACCACTGTATTCGCGTATCGTCACAGGCTTCGCGTCGCTCTGCCCGACAGTGAGGTCAGAAAACGATATTTACATGGGGTGTCTTAGTTTACTGTTGCCGGAATTTCTAAAAGTCACCCACGACATGTAGCTCAATTCTGCTTCTTGAACCAGATTACTCTCAGAGGCCGAAATTATCTGCACAGAAAGTTGACTTGAATATTTGACTAATTACCATATCTTCCTAATTATTTTAAGCTAATTACACCGCACATTGCAAGTTAGAATTGTACTCTGTGACTTTTAAAGTCATATCTACAATTGGGACTGAAGATGACACCAGTTTCGAGATATACGTTCCCAAAGTTTGCGAAGAAATGCATCGGTGTTCCAGTGACTGCAGGTTCAATGCATTAAAAGGCGCTTTGTAGAAAAAGTAAGTGCAACAGCAGTGCATCATTACGGCAAGTTTGACTGCGCTTATCTAGAAACGGGTGCTTGTTTCAAAATTTGTTCAAAGTGGATATAATTTGATGAAAAGTTATTTTTGTGAAATTATGTTAGTCAGTTACGCGCATTGATTTCCAGCATAAGTAATGTATATCTCTTACGAGTATTCCAGATGAATATGTCAATTTGTGCTAAATGCCACTTGGGATTTTTAGAGTCAATTGCTCTATTTGCAGCCTAAAAGTGATGAGATTCTTAAGGTAAAAGAACGTTTTGCAATTTTGGGGCGGGGTGTTCTGCAAGAGTGTGCCTAGTAGACTGTCAATTTCAGCTGATGCTGATTGACTGAGCCGTATGATCGAAGAGACAGGCAGGGGGAGCCTTCCTTCTCACTCGTACCTCAGGCAATCAGCACTTCAGCAGCTGCCGCAATGGACAGTCCAGTAGGCGGGCACTTACAGAATACTGCCCCTGGTGTTGCATTCCAAACACGTCCACTGCTGTGTAAACGTAAAACGCAAGTATAGATACTACAACTTTCCGTTATAGGGCATTTTCATAGTGAATTCCAAACCACTGGGAGCGTCTTGGAATAAATCGATGGGGTGTCTCGCCCTGCATGGTTTTCTAAAATTGATCATGTGAAAGAATAAATGAGAAAATCATCAACATATCAAGTATTTCACATCTTCTAGAGGAGTTTCAAGTTTCTACCTTCCCAAGAAAAACATGGTGCTATAACTGAAGCAATGCAAATGCCAGTGTTTCTTGAATTAAGTGAATGTAATTGCAGTCGGTTACATTTTTTTCGGTAATGTGTCTAAGTCTGCTGCAGGCCCCTTGCACGAACCTCGCTTGGATCTCTTCGCTAGCATCATGTAAAAATACAGTGCCCAAAACATCTCCTTTCAACAGCTAAGTTGATTTCAGACTGATGTATGTTGCAAAAAAGGTTGTTGTTTTTTCCATCCACAGAAGAGGATTTCACTGGAACCAAAACATCGAGGCAGTTGGCAACTTGTCAGAGTTGCGTATCATAAAGGCGTCATCACTCGGAAGACACTTAAGGTGAGTTAGAAAAAATGACACGATGTTCTGCTGCCATGACCGCTAATCTTACATAATAACTTTTATCTGGTTCTCTTCTTGGAGTTTTCTCAAAAAAGAAAGAACTCAGGTTGAGTTCTTGACTTGTGTTGATTCCACAAGTTGTTGATGGCCACAATTAGTACATGATCCAGGTTGTTGGAGATGTATAGGAGAAGCCTTTGCCCTGCAGTGGGCGTAACCAGGCTGCTGCTGCTGCTGCTGCTGCTGCTGCTGCTGCTGCTGCTGCTGATGATGATGATCAATACAGTGTTTTCATCTTTGGAAAACAGTAGCTTGAAAAACAGTGAGCATACATTCTGTTTTTTTTTTTTTTTTTTTTTGTACAAGAAGACACCTTCAGGGCAACCTGTTGCAGGATATTGGTAACCACATGCCATTTTACGTTTTTTCCCTTTCTCAAACACTCTATTAAGCACCCATATGAATTTGCTCCTGCTCTCTCATCTGGTGATTAAAATTCAAGAAAGGGATTTGTGTTTCTTGTGAGAGAAGCGAATGTTGCACGTGAAGCACATATTAATGCTGTGGTTTCTCTTTAATTAGGCGGTGTGCACTTTCGCCAAGTTTCTTTTGCAAGTGGCCAATTCCCCATGTTGTAATCCTAATGCCCACAGCTGGAAGTGGTTTCGTAGGCCTCCTCCTCTTCACCACTATGATTATTTTCATAGACAATAACTGCTTGCCAGTCCACTTTGGTGCAGTGTCCTTTTCCTGGTTTAGCATGTTGCTTCATCTAATAAACCTCTGAAATGCTCAGTCTTTGCGCCCTTAATCTCTGGTAGGGATTTCTCCCCGTCCAGAATTTCACATCGCTTCGTATGAGATGTTTTTGTCAGGTTCACGCCATCTTTTCTATTGCTGGGAGGCAGGCATTCAGGGTGACTCCGTCTTGCTCGTCCTGGTTGCTTGTGTCCATTATTTGAGACATTGTACTTTGAAATCAGCACTTGGATCATCATATTTGTCACTTGGACAGTCGTTGTGATTTTCTGCTTCCTGTGGTAGACTTTTCTTGAGCTGACTTGATCCATACAAGTATGTATCTAGTATATGAAAAAGCACGACAACGTGCAAGTAGCACAACCTCTTCACTGAGCTCAAAATTCACTGAGCGCCCAAGCTCAAAATTGTGTTTGCATGCATGTGTGTGTGCATGGCTGTGGCTCATGCCAAATCCTGTTCAGGTACGAGATCGCAGCCGTTCTTCCCAATGTACTTTTGTATACGTTGCCATAAGTTTCCATAAAGCATGCGATCATTACACAGGCACACACCCAATATTGCATTGCACTAGCAGAACCAATGAAATTGAGGGTTTAAAGCACTGCCTTGGGCAACTTCAACAAATGTCCAACGTCTGGTTATTCACCTAATTTCACCAGCACTGATAAATCACATCCTTATTGTATTTGTTCTCTCCTCCTGTGGTCCATCTGCACCTAACTCCAGGATCGAGTGCACAAGGCGAAATTCCTGTTGTCGTCAACTCAATTATAAAGTGGAAATCCAGGCATTCCACTGCCAAACCCTCATGCTGGTATGTTCATAATGGAAAATGGTTAGGCACATGAGAAGCGGTTCTTTAATATGGCCATTCTCTTCTGCTATATCGGTCCACAACAATGGAAAAACGTGGGCTTTCACGTTGCCGATTCTAGGCTAGTTGACTTGATATAGGTTCGCCTCCTGTTCAACTGAATGCACAGAACTGACACTCTCATTGAAAGCCATATACTTATGAAGAACATACTAAAACCAAGACTAGCCTGGAATTTCTGCGAGTTAATGTGGACTCAATGCAAAGTGCATTTTCATTATCTCAAAATTTGCAATTGTCACAAATTTCCCAAAATGTCCGACACCATGGCTACCATGGAGGTTAAACAAAAAACTGTTGCAGTAAAAACTATGTCCCGAAAGTGAAGCCGTTCTGGAGGCGTGCGGTAAAAATATAAAATAAACAATAAAATGATGAAGCGCTTTTCGCACACTTCCCACGAATTAATCAACCTCCTTGGTTAATTGTGGCTTATTTTCCAAGACAGATACTTATCTACGTGTATCTTTGCATTACTGGTTTTAGTGTGAAATCAGAATATCCTGGCATATTGTACTGGGGAGAACATCATTGATATCCAGATGAAATAACTATTTTCGTTGGGAACAAGAAGCATTTATTTTCCAATCAGCCTAGCATTAATATCGCAGAGCCAAGTCACTTAATCTGTAAGTAGACATCACCCGACAAGGCTCTATTTCAGGTGATGGAAGTAAGCAGCATACACATGAATGTAACTTGAGGGGTGTACATTTTTCTTTTTTCAATTGTTGCAGTTCACGTAAACAGAGATTCACTGTATCATGGTTGCGACAAGTTCTTTTCACGTGGTAGTCAGGGCAATGCAGAGGAATATGGAAGACGGGAAGAAACATCATATGTTAAGTAAGGTGACCCCGAGATTATAAGAGAGCAGATGAGATATTCCAAATTGGACTGAAATGTACAGGCGCACGGATTAATCTGAAAGAGCACATGAATCCCAGAGGAGGTTCAAGATGTGCATCTTGAGTCAAAGAATAAGAATACAAGCGTTCAGATATTTAGGCAGAGACTGTAGGCATATAACACATCACTGAAAGGAAATAAAATTGTTAGAAAGTACAACAAAGGTACAAAGGGAACCTATGCTAATTTCTCAGAAAGGTAGAAAGGGAGTAAAAGAAAAAATTTTTCGAATTCGGGGTTCGAATCTGTTTGATTCGGTATATGACAATCTGTGCTTGAAAATTTTTAAGCACAGCTAGTTGGCACATATTGCATGACTTCTTAGGAACTGTGAAATCAAGATATGACAGCACGGTGTGCCTTGCAGTTGTTGCTATTGATTTCAATAAACTTAGAGTATTTGAAAATCATCAGTCACTTTATTTGCCTAGCCCAATCAAGGACCATGCCCACTCGTGCAGTCACAATTACACACGCGCGCTGCCCTTCGGCTTCTCCGCTCGCGCGATTATCTAGGCATGGCAGCTGCCGCCATCGTTACAGGCTGCACACTCACATGTTACAACAGCAGTTCCGGGTTCTTTGATTTTTTTTATTTTTCCAGCCGAGAGGGGAAGGGAGACAGTTATCATCTTTGCTAATGCCTTTGCCCTGTTGTCAGACTGAATGCTGCACGCAAAAGCCGTGTCACATCAGGGCGGAGCTTTGCGCCGATCCCAACTCTTGCATGCGTAATCATGTGAACGACAATTAAAATTTGCAGTCGGATATCTCGGAGCACATACGCACCAGAAGAATTCTTCCAAGTGATACGGTGTAGAAACACGACTGCCTCTAAGTTTTCAATAAATATGTACACACTTACTGCATGCAGTCAAAAAAAGCTAGTTATTCAATTTTAGTTAATTGGGCTGCGCCCCCACTGGCCACATAACTTATTTGCACAGGTGGTCTTCCCGTGCCTCCCAGTGGCTAATTTTCAGAAAACCATAAAGCTGAATTTTGAACACCCCATAGTTCCCACACGCAAACGCTATGCGTTCTTTGGCCCTTCTTGTAGAAGCTCTCCCACATCCAATAAGACACCGGAAGCCTATACAAGTAAGTGCACTTTGCAAAGCTAATTATGTTTACCAGCAAATACACCTTAGGCAACTAATGAGAAAATCTGTGAACAGAAAACAGAACTTTACAATCTTTCTAGTTTCACTGAGACATTTTTGCTTTTGATGCTGCTTATTTTCCCGGTCTCATCTATTCATAATAATTGAATCCTGAGCTAGTTGGTGCTTATTGATCTTGTGGTTCATGCAGCGCTCACAAGAAATGAGGATAATGAGAAGAAATGCACAGCGCATGCCATGTGCATCTCTTGCTTTTGTCTTCATTTTTGGTGAAAGCTGCACGAACCACAAGATCATCTTCCCCTTCTTCACTTTTCTGCTCATGGAAAATCTCCTGTCCAAGATGACATTCGGCAATAGGCGTGGAGAGGGTGTAGAACCGGAACTGAACCATTATTTTCATCTGAACCCGAACTGAACCAATATCTTTTCTGCCATCTTGTCACCAAACTCAAACTTTTTGGAGGAACAGTTCTGGACCAGTTCGACCGCAGGTTAAGCGCATGGTCTCTGTTGTGGAAATTCTGTAGGTGCAAACGACATCTCTTCTGACACTTGATCACAATTCATGGAATGCTGCCTTGGGAACAGTCATGTAGCTCGCCACAGTGATCTGTTCGGCTCATTAAATTGTATGCACAGTCAGCTAAACTGAACACTATCCGTATAGTTGACATGCACTGGTCTGGAGAGCGTCCCCGATGCTGCCTTGTCACAAAGGAAAGTGCTTGCGCTCAGGGCATGTACTGTATTCAGGCAGAGTAGCACCCTCGTTGCAAATGTCATGTACATTTGTTTTAATTACTACTTCACCTTGAGTGACTGATGTTGTTTCGGCAGTGCGATCGGGGCTCCTCCACAGCAAGCGGAGGTGAGGACAACTGGATTTTATTTCGTGGTGCTCGGCCATTAATAAGCAGCCCTGAATGTACGTAATTGCAGATTATCGCTATAGAGTTTAGATGGTATTCCATTTTAGCTGCACGACAGCTTGCTAGCAGACTCAGGAGAAAGCCATATGAAACATGTATTGTCATGGAATGCCAACAAAGCTATATTCGTCTGAGATCTTCATTCATCCCACTAAAATGTAGCACAATGCATACCGAGTTCTGCTCTAAGTGTCCACAGTACACCTGTCCGTTTTGTTTTAGTCAACAATAAAGGGACACTAAAGAAAAATGATTTCACTTTGTAAGTAACTTATCCTTCTACAATGCCACAAAAAGAAAACCCCTGATACTGTGATAAGAGGCTTGAGAAGCCAGAAAAGACAGAAGAGTGAAAGATGGGGAGGGGTGCCGCCTCCCTGAAGTTCCTGCACTAACATATGCTATGACGTCATGGATTTTCGCACTGTCTTTTTGGGGCTTGTCAATGTGATGAGATTCAAGAACTTTTACTTAGTCATAATGACCAAAATACGAAACAGTGCTTTGAAAAAGTATGCGATGTCACACTGACGTACCGGCGTAAGAGTTCTGGCGGGAAATTCAAATAATGTAAGTTTGACCTTAACCTTCTCTTCTAGTAATCAACACATTACAGCAAATTAAAGGGTAATTGAGTTCATGAAGGGTAACTTATCGGTTGAAACTAATCTAGTTTTCCTCTTTAGTGCCCCTTTAGGAAGCATAATTTTTTTACACACATGAATTTTGTTATTTTTGTGTTGGCTACGCATATAAGTTAAAAGTGTTTTGACTACAACATTTATTTCCTCGCTCGAAATATGGATTAATTAACTTTTGTAAATTTGTGTTAATTGGGCATCGGGACTGCTCACTTTCTAAAAAGCAACACTACCTGCTTTCTTAGAAATAAGTGCCTTGATTATGTTTAGAAATATGAATGCATAATACATGGGTAGTTAAGTGTTAGATGAAGTATATTCATTTTGTACAGTATGGATCACGAACGCCAGCAACTTTACATGATTTTACAATCAAAAAAATTTTGGCTCACTTATTTTGATTTACTAAATAACTGCAGTATGGTGTCAAGATTCCTTGAACGTGCAAGCTTCGACTAATTATAGCCTCTTCATTTCAGACCAGTGCAAAAACCTCACCTTAATTGAAGCGAAGATTCTTGGTGTAGGGCTTCTTTACAAGGATTCATCTACTTGTCACAAAAATTGTAGGTAGTTGTAATGTGGTATCACAAACTGCTGACACAAGCATCAGTCATCCTAGCATAGTGGTTGCAAGCCACGCGATGACCATGTCACCGAAAACTGGATGCACACCACATAGACCATTCTTTCCTCTTTCACTTTGTACTTCTCTTCATTCGAGATGAGATGGGAAGCTTAGTGCCTGGCACTTGCTTCTCTGAGAATGTTCTGTGCCCTTCTGACATTCTCTCCCCCAATTAACTTGTCATCTAAACATTTCAATGCAGTTTCTGCCATTACACGGATCTTCGCATCAGGGATGACACGTGGCAATCGATGGCCCCAAATTTTTGTGATGCGGAGTTCAGACAAGCAAACCCTAGGCCAAGAAGCTGCGTTTCCATTTGGAGCATGTTTTTGAATTCCTTGCATTAAATGATTGTATGATTCATGATTTGCTGCACGTTCGAGAAATTAAGGTCTCATACTGTGATTGCAAAGCCAGCACCTACCTAATTAGAAAAAAAAAGGTAGGTTAACAATTCTGTGAAAATACTCCTGCGAGAATCCAATGACGATTATTTGTATGAGGGGGGCCGTAACACATTGGAGAACCGTTCAGGGTGCCACAAAGCCCGCTGTACAAACTGAAATGTACAAATTGAATGTACAAATTCTGAAATGCCTGTATAGACCATTACATGATACCTCGGTTATTGGCACTGCAAAAAATGGTCTGCAGTAGTTCTACACACTATTCAACTGAACATGTTTCTCTAAATGCACCGCAAGTTTTTATAGTAACTGAAGGCATGTGGATGTTTTAGTGATCCATTTGAACCTAATTGAACCAATTCAGAAAGCTCTAAACCGGTTCGAGTTTTTTTTTTTTTTTTTTTCTTTATCTCTGGAGCTGAATTTGGACTAAACTAAAGATCATGAACCTGAACCAGGGGATCCCAATTCCCCGGGATGTGGATCCAGACTTAATGATTCGTTTTTCTTTGGTCACGGGGTGACAAAGCTTGAAAAGCATGGAACTACATTATTTATTTATTTATTTATTTATTTATTTATTTATTTATTTATTTATTTATTCATTTACTTATCTATTTATTCAAAAGAACCTTACTGGCCCTATGGCAGCCGTTATAGGGCCTGTAAGGTCCAAGGGCATAAAGCAAGGGGCACATTTCAAACGGTAAAGACATAAAAAGTACAAATTTCCTACAGGAACAGTGCTATAAGGAGATTGCTATGTTATGCAATATTCAAAGCATAGGGAATACCAAGCAATATCTGAAGGCACACGAACACTTATTACCATTAACAGAGCAAAAGGAATACTGTTTATGAAAATAATATACAACATTGCAAAAATGCACCATAAAATACACTAGGCTGGGCATTCGTGAACGCTATTAAATGGGTAAAGCGTGAGTAACTGACAGCGGAACGTGTCGGTGTTAGATATGGAGGCTATGTTGTCAGAGAAGGCATTCCAGAGATGAATAATACGAGGTAGTGCAGGCAAATTAAATGCATTTGCTTTACTGTATATGCACATGAAACTGACCTGATTATGTAATCTGCATGAAAAAGAGTGAGGTATTTGTAGTTGTAACTGGATTCGTTTAACAGTGTCAACGTATTTGTAGAATAACCACAGAAAAGCGATGTTGCGGCGGCTATCTAATGGCGGCAGTAGAAGGTCTAGTTTAATTTGTGAAATGCTTGAGTTTATACTGTAGTTATGTGATATGAACTGGGTGGCTGTATTTTGTATCCTCTCTGTCATATTGAATAGGTAATTTTGATGAGGGGACCAAATTAAGGAAGCATTTCCAACTGTGGCAGAATGAATGATTGGAAAGCGAGTTTTCAAATGTTAGTCGGGGCATTTCGCAAGTTGCGTCATAGATACCCAAGAGAATGTGATGCTTTGGTGGATGTAGACGTGATGTGTGGGACCCATGAAAGATTCTCTATAAGAAGAACACCAAGGTACTTGTGAATAATGAAGTGCGGGAAAGCATAGTGTTATTAAGGTGATACGAAAATTTAGAATTTACACATTTTCAGATGAAGCACATTACCTTCCACTTTGTAAAGTGTAGTGTCATGAGCCATTTGTTGCACCAGTTAGCGATAAGGTTAAGATCTGCTTAAGTGCCAAGTGATCATCAGTCGTGTATATAGGATGGCAGATTATGCAGTGATCGGCAAAAAGGCGCATGCAGGAAGTAATTTGGGTGGGTAAGTCGTTAATGTAGATTAGGAAGAGTAAGGGCGCGAGAACGCTGCCTTGCGGCTCACCAGAGTTAACAGAAGAAGGTGGGGAAGAGGAATTGTTAACAACAGTAAACTGGTATTGAAAGGAAAGAAAATTGCATATCCAGGATAACGGTAATGAGTCAATACCAGCCGTGGTTGCTAGGTGGCTATGGTGTTGGGCTGCTGAGCACGAGGTCGACTTACGTACAGTAATCTCATAGACTACATCCAAAGTACCAAGATTTCACCACGAGATCTCACCACATGCTGGCTTTCAAGGCTTTCATTGCGAATTTCAAATTATAATTCCTACTTAAATCGTGAACAGCGTGCTGGATTCTAGCACTATAAATCATGGTCATTTCATTTCTATCAATGTCTCACTATACATTCTGGCCATTTGTCAGTACCTTCCACTAACCCCCTTCCACCGACATTGGCAAGGGGGACGGGCATGCGAGGCTGGCAATGCCCTGTGAAGGCATGCCATACAGAGTAGGCGGCATAAAGGCGAGTGTGACAAAGGTGCATGAATTCATTTTATTGCAGTAGCAATTACATGGACAGTCTAGGTGCATTTCTACCGTCGGCGTCACTGTCGCCGTGATGTTTCGTATGAAGTCCAAGGGTGACAACATCGTCGCCGCCGATGGTGAGCCGAAGATGGCGGCTCAACCTCGCGTGCGCAAAGAAGGAAAGCGGGGAGGAAGCGCGCCTTCTGCCGTCACGCGCAAGGCACCGGACGAGGGGAGTAGGTGGGAGGGGCGGGGGGGGGGGGACATTCTGCTCCGGCGCGGTTGAGTTTGGCGCAGCCTCGCGGGCCCTATCTTGAAAGCGATCTGCGATGGGGACAGAGTGCGCGGAGTGCTGTTAGCTTCGTGTGCACCGTGTTTTCGCCGTTTAGTTCGTATGGAAGCGAGAGGTAGCACGGAGGTCACTTCGTTTGTTGCTCGTGCCGCACTTCCTCACTCCAGCGTTTTCACAGCGAGTTTCCGCGGTCATCGAATGAGATGTGTTCATGTTTGCGTGTGCGCGTGTGACACAATGCTTGTTAATTTAGTTAGCGAATGTTTACACGTCTATACGGGCGATAAAACTACTATCCTTACTTCGAATGCATGTCTACTAATTTGCTGTTGCAATCGATACTTCGCCTTTCGGGCGAAACAGCGACTTTCCCAAACCCGTCTCTTTTTGTTTTCTGGGCGGGGCAACTAGACGAAGGCGAGCCATGCGGGTTGCACGGAGCAAAGGTGGGTGTCGCGAAGCGGTTCACCTTTTTTTTTTGTTCTTTTTCTTTTCGGCGCACATACTCAGTAGCCAGACTTGTTATAACCGATAACACGGCATGGGAGCATATTACAGTAAGTGGTTTATATAACTCTAATACACATACAAAAGTTGATGGTGCATCGGCTCCTCATCGCTATATCCAATATATTTTTTAAACCGGTATCGCTATAAGGTTTCGACGCATTGAAAGTGCTGTACGGTCCAGTTTTGAGATCGTGCTCCCCCCCCCCCCCCCCAACCTAAATACATCGCTCTTGTGACCGAACTCGTTGTCGATGACGACGAGCTTTAATCGCGCTGTAGTCAACTCCCAGCGCCCGTGATATACTCAGGCGCACGAGTAATGTGCTCTTGCTGTGGTCCTACACTGTGGCTGCTTGTTGTGCCCTGGATGCACCTGGTGGATACTGACGTGCTGCTGGTGTCGTCTGCTTCCTGTGTAAAGCGACTGTATATGGCTCGGGAGCCACATATAGTAAGTAACCTTACTCCATTGCAGTCGCAAACCGCCTTGTACTAGTGGCGCCCGAGGGCCTGTGCCGCTCGAGCCCGCCGCACGCGTAGATGGTGCAGGCTCCTGCGCTCGCATATTCTATGGAGACGGAAACATTCTCTGCCGTGTTGCTACGGCATTGATCGAAGCCGCCACCACCGCCATTTTGATTATCTCGCCGCCTCGACCAGGCGCTCTCGCACGCAGATCCGCTAGCAGCTGTAGCCACCACCGCGGCTAGGCCTAGCTATTACGACGTTCGCTACCAACCTTCTTGCTATTCGGTGCTTTTCACTAAAACAATTCCCCGCTGTTAGCAATGGCGCCGACTCAGCCTTCGCAAGCGTTAACAATGGCTTCGAAGCTCGGAAAGCACGACGCGTTGCGTAATATGCTGGTGTCCGAAAGTCAGCTTCGCCTCAATACAGAAATGTTACGCGTTGAGGCATGCCAAGAGTGGAAAGAGGCAATAGTCTCGGGACACAGAATTGCTTAATTATACACGCATGTACCCGCCGTATCCCATCGCATTACGAGAGCCTATACGCCTAATAATTGTATTGGAAGGCCTTCAGAGCTATTCTGGATATGCCTGTGGCAATTTGAGCCCTTGGGGGCAGTAAATGTTAGTGCTTCCAAAGGTCGGTCGGGTATCGGCGACAAAAGTTACGGTTTTACGCCGAATCGACTCGTATCTATTTGCAGAGGCCACACGACGCACGCGAAGCCGACAAACCGCCTCACAACGAAAGCGAGGGTACGAGATGGTACGAACGTTGTTATTCACCGCAATCACCATTTTAGCGACACACTGTACGCCGCGGCGTTTCATCTTGGCGCCGTTCATTGACGCATAGTCACTTGTCGAGCTTCTAGCATCGTTATTGCGCGTAATACACTTTTTTTCTAGTGCGGTAAATCAGATCAATGAACTTCTGTCATTTGGAATGCACATAAGACATTTGGCATCACCTTTTGTCTTGTGCCAAATTAATTGTCTCGTGACAAATTTCAAAGCTTCGCTTTGAAACCCCCTTAATGTGTGCGTTGGGGACAAGGCGGTGTTTGTAAGAATATCTTGTATGAGCACTGGACAGGGAATTTAGCTAACAGAGGTCGGGGAAGATTCAGTGACAACGGAAAAAAAAAACACAAGTTTAAACTCGATAAATATGCGCGTTCTGACACGCAGGCGCTCGTTCCGCAAATAAACGCAAAATCAGCTTGTCTTGTCAATATATGTAACTGGTTGCATATAATTTGTTACTGGAAAATGTAATTGAATTACAGTGAGTGTTACGGAGTAAAAAAAAAATGTAGTTGATCGATTATAAAACTACCAAAAATTACATGTAATTCGTTACGTAAAATTCTGACGTTGATGCAGGCTCGCGTCTGCTATCGTTCGAAAAGTCGTGCAGTCTCTGAAGATTTTTCATTGTCCACCTCCATACTTTTATTTCTCAAGCTGGCAATGTCCGCTTCAAAATATCTACCTGAAAACAGGAAGAGTGCTATCTTTAGTAGGAAACTTTAGCTCGATCCGCAGCTCCCATCAACGTACACAAGAACTGAGAAAACATTTTTCTCGGCAACAACAAAACCGGTTTTGACGTTTACATGTGAAAGGAAAAGTCAAAATCCAGCAGCTATAGCAAAACATATTTAGTCGTTCAATATGTATCACAATTTGAAAAGAATAGAAAAACGTATCAAGTTTCCAACTATGAGACTGGGCAATAAAAAGAAACGATAGCATGATTCTCTAAACTGCACCAAATGATACATCTAAAGCGTGCAAAACTGATGAATCAGACACTGACCACTGACTTACGCCTGAATACAACTTTTTCAAAACCTTTTCAAACATTGTAACAATTTACCGAAAGCTGTAAATTCGTACACCAAATTTATACGCTTGAGCTGCTCTAATATGTGAAGTTTACAGAAGTGCCATATATGTTTTTGGTGCAGATTTAGAGAGTTGGAAGCATTGAGCTTCAATGTTTTAATAAGTTTACCAATTTCCGCCAATTTTTATAAACAATTTGAGGTCCTGAATCAAAATTCTGCTGCCTAAATTTGCCAGAATTTAACTTTGCGACACATATTTAATTCAAATAGGTCCAGAGGTTGTCTCATTAAATCATTTCTGCGTTTTACATCACAAGCGGCAGAAGCTTGATGTGGGCGAGTTGGTTTTGCATACTCGAACATGTTTTTACATGTGCTTGAATACAAAAGTCGGGAGTTCGGGGGCTCCTATCTAAATACATAAGAATGGAAAAGTCGTTTTTCTCGAACACCGCGGCACCCCATTTGGTGAGGATTGTTGCATCTAAAAGAAAACGTTCAAATGTTGTGAATATATGGCAAGCGGATTTTCGATTTAGGCAGCCAATGTTTTAATACAAAGTCTTAAGACGCTTTCGAGTGTACGGATATTACTTCTGCAGGTGTTGGTCAGCACAGGCAAGCTGTATCGCAAATACTTCAAGAAAGAGCGTCCTGTACAGTTGCATCATTGCTTTAGTCATTTTCTCGCTTACAAAAGCCTAGTCACTACGAGTTATGAATTCGTTATTACAGAAGCTTGAGCTTTTTTAAATACAGGAACTCTCAAATGGAACAAATTTAATTCATATAGGTCTAGGGGTTGTCTCATAAAAAGCATTTTTGCGTTTTACATGTATTTAAACAAGCGGATTTGGAGTTGGTCCCGAGCTAAAGCTCCCCCTTAACATGCGGTATTTATAATTCTATTTTATAACACCGATAAAAGATAGCATAATGTCGACGTCGGCGTGTGATCGCTATTTCTGAATTTGTGGGCCTTCCGCGAAACCTGAAGCTGCACTTTTAAGAAAATAACGTGGTGGGGGGAGCAAAGAAATCGAAAAACGTATACGGCCACATAAACGCAAATTTTGGATTTTTTACAAGTGCAAAGTACACCTACACGCCTTCTTACTGCACGCTGAACAATTGCAGCGTGCTCTGTCTTTTTGCAAAATCACTGTTAGGAATCGTCTTACCGTTTAGTTCCGTTTATAAGCCCAGATCATTATTTTTCCTGCTCCCATAAATTTTACTTTCGCAAGCGCTCGTACAAACGGAAGAAAGTTGATTAATTATGGGGTTTTACATTCCAAAACCACGATTTGTTTATGAGGCACGCCGTAGTGGGGGACTCCGGAATCATTTTGGCCACCTGGGTTTCTTTAACGTGCACCTGAATTTAAGTACACGGGTGCTTTTGCATCTCACCCTCATCGAAATGCGACCCCCGTGGCCGGGATTTGATCCCGCGACCTCGTGCTTAGCAGCGCTAAGCACGAGGTAAGCAACCACGGCGGGTATAAAGAGAAGTACGTGCGGTTCTTTGTCACGGTTCTACACAGTGTCACGTCGTAGTGTGAGTGAAAAACGAATACTGCCAAAACGGAGATTCACGAACCTCATATGATGTCTTCGGCTGGCCCACTCGAACGCTCTGCCTCGGAGCAGCCAGATCTGGAGCCGCTCTCCATCTTAGCCAGAGCGCCTCCGCCGAACGCGCCTAAAACGACAGAAACGGATCCACGGTCATCTTCCGCAATTAAGCGACTGCAGCACAGATACAGTGAGCTAGTGCCAAAGTAGATTAACGTTTTCTAGCGCAGACCCGAAAAAAAAAAATGGCGACTTCGGCTTTGGCCGCGCAACAAGTGAAAATTTGCGGGCGTCACGTAATCAGCTCGGCAAGATTTCCGAGCCGCGCCGACGAGGGTCGGAGCGGCTACGATCGCTCAGGTCGAAATTTATCGCGCGTACGGAACCAACCAAACACTCCCGGAGCGTTCCGTTTCAACCACGCGAAGAATACCTGCCGCGTGTCAGAGCGTATGCAGTGCTCGATAGGGACCAGCCGCAGATACCATAACTCTTTAGTGGGCGAACTTTGGGCAACATTGCTGGGCAACAAACAGGTGTACACGTGCAGACCTGTGAACCTCAGAATTCGCGAAAATCTCGCACACAGGACAAATCAGGCCAGAGGGAGCGGAGACAGCACGCACTTTGGTCTGAGCGCACACCTTTTGTTGGACACACACACTTTATTAACTATGACTGATGGGTAGTAAATCTGGAACACCAGAGACTGACAACACTCTTTACAGATCAGTGACTTCATCAGCAGCTTTCCGGCTGCCGATTTCTACTGCTTCAAAAGAGAGAAAAAACAAGAAAGAAGAAATACACCCATCTGAAAAAACTTGCTCGAAGCAGGTACCTCCGGTGTATGGATTCTTGCGCTGCCATGAGAATGCAGCGCATTGTGCCATCACAAATTCACGAATTCTTCTTCTCTTTTTTTTTTTTTTGCAATCTCGCCCCGCGCCGTCTTTCAACAGCTTTAAAACATTTTTGCGAACAAAATTTATTTTCCGTTAAACTTGACATTCTCGTAAAATTGTAGAAAGACCCTAAATTCGTAAATATTACGAAAAATTCAGGAGAGATGGCCGCTGTGAAGAGAAGACGTAGAAAACCGAACAAACAGCGGCGCTTTCCTGCTTTTAGGTCCCCTGTTTTTGGCGCTTTGTTCTCGACATGAATGTGTATACCGGCCACTTTAACACTGATAACTCATCGGTCACCTGAAACTTGTTGTCACTTAACACTGTTGCGGCAAATCTTCAGAAAACACAGCGGAAAGGCATGGTTCGAGGACATGCAACGCGGCCGTAATAATGGCATGGCCGTCGAGCTGCGTGAAGGGGCATCGCGCCGAACCGTTCATGGGCGTCAGAAGTTCGTTCCTTACCGTTCCTTCTTCATAGCGAGAATTGTGCGTGCTCGTTACGTGTAAAAGTGTCCCTTTACCCTTCATACTATATCTCGATTAGCATGCGTGCGCCTTTGATAACCTCTCCACTTGGACTACAGCCTCTTCTTGCAAAGCTGCTAGGCTTAATGTTGGCAGTCCCACGGCACGGTGTGTAGCTGCCGCTGGTTCCTGAAGAATTCCAAAGAGAGGCGTCCCAAATATCGTGACTAAATTGGTCTACGAAGTCTTGCAATAGCATGCAAGTCCAATGGCGATGACGCTTTGAAATGCGGCCACCATAAATGGACACGTCATCTGTGCTAGAACTCTTCGAATTCCATAACGACGGCTCTTTAGCTTGCTGTAGAAAGACAAATGTAGAAATTATATCGGCTAATTCAATTTTTACTCATAACAGTAAAACAGTATATGGAAGTAAATAAATAAATAAAGCATCATTGGTGATGAAGATTTTCACTTTCTCTAAGCAAGTGTGACCAGACCGGCAAGGTATGGCGGCCGCGGGGGAAAAGGCGTTCTGTCTGTCTTGACCCCTTTGGATGCGTGTCAGCTTCACCGTTTTCTTCATCAGGAAAACAGTTCAATAGACAGGACACAAGGAAGTGACAAACGAGTGACACCACCTAGCTTGGTCAGTGTCCTCTTCAAGTCATGTCCATTGTGCTGCTTTCTGCTAAACTCATTAAGAGCCAGCCGTACGCTTCATTTTCCTTTTTAACCACCATTCTTTTTTCTTCCCTATCAAAACTTACCCACTACCGGAATATTGCATTGCGATCGGGATAAGTTGTATTGAAAAAAATATATATGTCTAGATATATATTCAAATTGCTTATATGTGTTTTCTTTCTTTCTTTTTTTTTTTTTTCTTGCAGGAAATCGGCACCAGCGGAGGTGGACGGACGCCCCTACACAACGAGGAGAGGCCTCTGCTCAAATGCGTCGTCATAGCAGCATTCACGCTGCGGCTGTTCCTCCTGCAGCGGAGCTGAAGGCCGTGAAAACCATGCACATGACCAACAACGCACACTATATATTGACTCGTACCGTGAAGAAAATGGCACGACGTAGCTGCTAGACATTATTGCAATACCTGTACAGGGATACGGAGAGAGCAAAATGTAATTGAGAACAAATTCTCACTCGGCCTGGGGCCAAAGATTCTTCCAACACATTACTTGCTTCAAAACAGGGTCAAGTACGCAGAAAAATACGAAAAAAAACGATAATTCCATCTATCATGTACGCCACACCAACGTTGTCTACTCTTAGAGGCGATGTATTTTTTAGGACTGCCGAAAATTCTTAAAAATAGAGCGCTTAAAATAAAAACGCGATTTTTTTAAGGAAACCGGATAATCGAGAACGGCGGACGTTGGAAAACAGACTATGGTCCAAATTTTCTCGCTAATTAGTTATACGCGCTAATTAACCTTAACTAGCGCATTTATATGGCTTTAGAGAATGTAAAGTTCGTTGCAATTGACGAAGTGATCTGGGGTGCAATCTTGTACGCGTTCCAAAATAGAACGGAGGCGGTCTGTTCTTTACGTCGCGCAATAGGCGGTCCGTTCCATTGCATTCGTCCGATAGCGGACGACACGGAATGATTGACAGCAGGTATCACGTCACAATTGACGTCATGGCATTCGTCACGGTTCGAAATGACCAATCGTGTGTGGCTCGGGGGAACGGACCGCCTCCGTTCTATTTTGGAACGCGTACAAGATCGCACCCCTGAGGTGCGATCTAGTACGCGTTCCAAAATAGAACGGAGGCGGTTCGTTCTTTACGTCACGAAATAGGCGGTATGTTCCGTTCCGTTCGTCCGATAGCAGACGACACGGAATGATTGATAGCAGATATCACGCCGCAGTTGACGTCATGGCGTTCGGCACGGTTCAAATTGACGAATCGTATTTGGCTTGGTGGAACGAACCGCCTCCGTTCTATTTTGGAACGCGTACAAGATCGCACCCTTGATGTCAATTTTCAAATCGCGCTAGAATTCCTTCTCGTAGGTCCTGCATGCAGCAGAAGAAATTTTCTTACATCTTCCGCTGGCTAATTGAAACTGGGCGCATGTGGGAAACCACGTGTACAAACTGTACCACGCAATGCAAACCATCTTTTTTATTTCGATGTGGTGATTACGTCTCATGAAGTGTCGTTGGCTTCACTGTGACGTTGGCACTACAGAATAATGACATATCATTCGCACCGCTAATGTAATTATTTCCTCACTGCTAGAAATTTGCTCATTTTCGGTGATTATATGTTTTAACGTTTTATTTCTAGACGTAGTATATAGTCGCGACGTATGTGACACATAAAATCACAGCCTCTTCACTGGTGTTTTGAATGGATGTAAAGCAACAATACCTCGATTTGGTCGAGTTGGTTTATCTTGACGGCGTTCACAAAACGCGCAAGAGACGAAGACGACAGGGACACATACGAAAGGACAGGCGCTGAACTTCCAACTAGCGTTTATTTCAAACGATCGTCCATTTTATGCTCTGCGCATCAGGTACTTCATGCACGCGTCATCATACAAAAGATTGTATGCAGCAGAGCCACGGTAGCGTTCCGCCTTCCACTGCTGGCACGGGCGCTAAGTCAATCAGTTCATGCATAACATCCTATAGTCAATTCGTTCTCGTGTCTAGATAGATATTTCTTTCAAGGTACCTATATAGACACGTGAAAGCATTGACTATACAATCTTATGTATGAGCTGATTGACTTATGCAATCTTTTGTATGATGATGCGTGCACGTTGTACCTGATGTGCAGAGCATAAAATGAATGATAGCTTGAAATAAACGCTAGTTCGAAGTTCAGCGCCCGTCCTGTCCTATGTGTTCCTGTCGTCTTCGTCTTTAGTGCGTTTTGTGAACACTGTCAAGATGTAAAGCTGTAATATCTGTGGAGGGAGCTTTTTTTTTTTTTGAGAACGTTTATGTGAAAATTGAAAGAAACACCTCTAGGAACAACACCGAGAACAATAAGTACTGAGAGCAAAAGAAAATTCAGAAATATATTCAAAATATGCGCCTGACTCCTTATGCTCAACTTTTGAAGTCAGAAAACGCAGCAAAGTATTACGCAGATCACTTGGCGTCAATATTTGCCACAGTGATGTCTATTCTATGCGGGAAAGCAGTAGCTTCGCAAATGTGAAAACGGGTAAGTTCATACTGTACAGGAAATATTTGTTTTTGTTATTGCAGCAGGCACCTGGCTCGTTTTTTAGTGCATTCTTTAGGCTCGCGAGGCAATGGTTGTCAGGTCAGGGAGTATGCACAAGCCTCCTCATACTTGCTTAGTTGATTATTGCGGTCGACCAGCTTTTCTGTGCAAGCAAGCTAGTCTAGTGCGCGATAAACTAGCGCTGGAGACTCCATTTGCTTTGTTCAGTTCCTGCACAGTACTGTACAATAATGTCGAGTGTTTCACAATATTGTACAGTAATAAATAAGGACACTCACGCGAGCGGTGTTCAAAATGTAAAAGAATTAATACACTGCTCGTCAAGCTTTGGCCGAAGGCCGGTATAAAACTGACTGCGTGGTCTTGTGCGAATGAAAACACCACACAAAGGGAAGGATTGCTCGTAATAATTTCTACATATGGCGTCAAAACGCTGATAGATTAAAGCAAACCACGATGGGAAAAGTAAAGTTGCATTTTATATCAGTCGAATAAAATTATCAAAGCATGTTCTTGCGTGAGTGAAATCCCCGCACGACTGAAGGATTGCTTTTAATAATTTGTACATATGCTGTCAAATGGAGAAAGGCAATCCACGATGGGAAAAATAACCTTGCACTTTATGTTATTCGAACACAATCATCAAAATAAGACGCACTCATGATAACCTACCGTTGTTTGAGACATCGTTAAAACAGCTTAGATGTCGTATCGGAAAATTAGACAACCCGACAGAAGCTTCTAAGCGTTTTTTTTTTTTTTTCGTTTGATGGAGGAAGGGCTAGGAGCACTGCAGGCTACTTTCGACGACAGCTCCAGTAAAGTTTTTTTTTTTTTTTTTCGAACTCCCCAATATGGCAAAAATTGTGAAATCTGACCAAAGCTTAAGTTGAATCGTCATTTCACACGGCGCGTAGCGTTGCTAGTAGAATACTAGACACGTTTAAGCACGTGTAAAAAACTATGGATCAAATTGATCAATTGATATAGGCCTGGTAAGGAAAGAGTTAAACGGTCACAAACGTCACGATCATAAATCTCCTGGGGCGACAGGCACACACAAGAAGAAAAAAAGCAGCCATACTACGCGCCGCCAAGTAAAATTCTAGACAAGCGTGACAAAACAGCTAGTGCGCTAAACTTCGTCTTGGCGCATCGATGTCGTATGAAAGAAGTGCCCACCACCAACCGTTATCATCACGACTGCAGTGTATAGTACACTGTAAAACGACGAAATAAGAAAGGCGGTTTGGCTCATGTGACGCAGACTGGGAGACGTCAGAGGAAGTCCACAACTGACCTTTCCCCTGCACGTGGTTTCTTGCACTCCTTGAGCGCCCAGTTCGTTTCGCATCGAGAAAGAAACTTTCTCTTGCTGCACGGCCTACAGATAAGGACTTCTCGCGTACAACTATTACATTATCAACAGCTACGTATTTACGCTAATGAAATAGTACAATTCTTGGATTTGACTATAGTCAGAAAATTAGAACACCTAACGTGTTTTTCTCATGTACGCCGTTCCAGATCATTCGTCTTCTAACAAATTATATTTATTTGTTTATTTATTTATTTATTTATTTATTCATTCATTCATTCATTCATTCATTTATTTAAATACTCACAATGCCATTGTGGTGTCACAGAGAGGAGTGGTGTTCAATATGTTCACGTGTTCATGTTCAAATGGGAGCCTTGAATGATGCATGATCATGGTTGCTGGCGATGGAGGCACGGAGGTGATTCCATTTTTACCTTGAGCGCTCTAGTTTCAGGAATGTTTGGCAGTCTGTGCAGAAAAACGCGGTATTGATTCACAACACATTGTACACACTATCGTGAAGAAATATAGGCCAGCCGCCCACTGTAGAAACGCCCATGTAGCGCACTGGCGGCAACGGCCGGCTATCCTTTCTTTTTCCAACTGTACATTTAATATTCAAGGTGCCCCGACTATCATGCGCCAAGATTTAAACATAAGCAAATGCTATGTAGATGGACAGAACCAAGGTAATGTTATTTGCCGGCGCTTGGGGAAACTCAGATTATCCTTTGCATCCCACCTAATCACATAGTTCTAATTAATCAACTTCCCAAATCTTATAGTTAGATTAAAAGTGTCAGTCAGAAAATTGTTGAGCAACATGAAAAATTCCCGATACAGCTTTCTGTTGCCCAATACGTGCTACATAAAAGTGTTCTTCCCGAGCGAGAAGGAAGCCCTAGAACACACACAATGTGCCTCGAGCGGGATCGTCCTGCGGCAACATTGCGTGTATTCGCGGGCTTTTACGCTCGGAAGAAATCTTTTGTGTAGCACGTACGGAGTAACAGAAAGCTGTATTGGGAGTTGTTTTAGTTGCTCTCCAATTTTCTCATTGACACATATAATCTAATTACAATACTTCAGAAGTTAATTATTTAGATTAATTATGTCATTAGGCAGAATGCAAAAATTTATCTGAGTATCTGCAAGCCACGGCAAACGACATTACGTTAGTTCTGTGCAGCTACGTTGCATTTGTATATATTTAATTCTTGGAGCATGATAGTTGGGACACCCTGTATACTACGTGATGCAATGCAAATACTGCGAATACGGTAGAAAGTCTTCCGCACACTAAACGAAGATAACAAGAAAAGGACACAAAAACGGCGGTGGTGTTTGCGTCCTCTTCTTTTTGTCTTCGTTTAGTGTGCGCAAAACTTTCCACAATCAAATCTAAACAACTAGCCCGCCTCTCAGACTCATTGCCTAATACTGTAGTATTTGCGCAGTATGGTACGAGGGTCGTATAGTTGTCCCTCGACAGTGGGTATGCATAGTACAAATTAAGCCGCATTTTCATTTAAACGATAAAGAGTAAGGAGGTCGTTCAGAGCCCTTTTGCTTTGTTATGGCTATCACTGTGTGTGTGTGTGTGTGTGTGTGTGTGTGTGTGTGTGTGTGTGTGTGTGTGCGTGTGCGTGTGCGTGTGTGTGTGTGTGTGTGTGTGTGTGTGTGTGTGTGTGTGTGTGTGTGTGTGTGTGTGTGTGTGTCGATGTCGGCGCGCCTTTTTTCAAAGCTGCGCAACCATAAGGAATTGCACGGTAGCGGAGGGGGGAAGAGGTCGCCATAGCGCTAGCAGCGACCGAAGGCTACCGAAGTAACAGATCACTAAGCATATTAACAGACTCCAAAGCTGAATGCAGGCATTACATGCAGGGGAGAGTCTGTAAAGAGGCCCTGCGAGTCCTCCTCGGAGCAGGAACCCTCGGAAATAAAGTGAAACACAAACTTTTTTGGATACCGGCCCATACCGGGATAGAAGGGAACGTGAGAGCAGACAGTCTAGTTCGCGAGATCACATACCGAGCTGGACAGATAGAGCCTCTCGAGAACCCTACAACGGTGGAGCCGACGTGTGCGGAAATATTAAACTATTATAGAGGGCAGAGAATCAAATATCCTCCGCCACACGCACTACTTACACAACAGGAAGCAGCCGACTGGAGAAGGCTACAAACCGGAACTTTCTATAATCTACACATACTCAGTAAAATGTACCCAACACAATACAGAAACTCCCGCCCATGGTGCGGAGAAATACCAACTCTTTACCACATAACATGGGAATGTAAACATAACTACACATTCCATAAACATAAAAACCCGAGTGCGGAGCAATGGGAGGGCCTGCTCACCAGCAGCGAGCTCACCGCCCAAAGGGCGATCGTGCAGCACGCGTGCGAAGTGGCCAGGCTCAGTGGAGCCCTGGAATAGGGGCGCACCTGTGCTGAAGAGCCAGGCAGCAAGCGCAAGACGGCTCACCGCTAAACCCCTTGATAGAATCAATAAAGTTTTTTTCTCTCTCTCTCTCTCTCAAAGTCCGACGCTCTTCGTATACTCCCCTCACACTACAGGTGACGCCATAAAGTGTCATGCGTAGTGACTCCGCTCTCAGCACGTGGAGTAGCGATACGCCGCGATCGCGTCGCGCAACTTTCAATACATCGGGGGAGCCTCATAGAATCTAGGATGAGAGAATCTAGGATGAGAATCTGGGATGAGAGATGAGGACCGATATTCTTTCACAAGTGTCCCTGCGGTTACGTTGTCCTGTTGATCGCCGAGGTCGCGACGTCCGCTTTCCAATCGAAGACACCGGACTTTGTTGCTCTAGCGCGGCTTACAATAAAACGTACGGTTCACAGAACCCATTCTCCCCCGATCTCACCAAGGAAGACATTGTCTTCCATCGACTTCAACTAGATGTGGAACCGCCTTCAAGCTTTCCTTTTTTTTTTCTTGCGACGCTAACCAGGTAAGAATTGCAGCAGTGAACCACAGATTTTCTGCAGCGCAAGCCAATAGACTAAGGATTTCGATACAGCGCGGGAACTTCGGTCTAAGGTGGGTATGCGTTACCGGGGCACACCTCCGCGCTGTGCCGACGCTCGCGCAAAGTTCGTGAGCCCACTGTAATGGCTGAGTGCCTGTGTGGAGCACTGCTGCTGCTGAGCACGACGTCGCGGGATTCCTGACCACGGTGGCCGCTTTCCGTATACCGTTCTTTGTGTCGTTGGTGCCCATCAATAAAACCGATAGTCTGTAAACGATGCGTCCATTATTCGTTTCAAATTAGTGTGCTATCGGCCACTCTACCTAAGTACCATGGACAGGCATGTACCAGGATTGTCTTCGGGGGGGAGGGGGGGGGGGAGCATCCCGAGGTAACCTTTCTAGGCGGGGGGGAGGGTGCTTCTAATAGTCCAAACGTGAATAATGCCCACCATTCGCCATAAAGGCGCGTAAACCCGCAAAAGAGAATTGAAATAAGGTGTACCTCACAGGTACGCCCCCCTCCCCCTATGAGATACACCTCTCCTTTACTTGGCAAACAAGGAACCACATCAAACGGACGCGCGCATGAAAGAAGCGCAGGAAGAACACTGACAAGAACAAGTAAACAAGCGAAAGTGTAAAATAAAGATTTCTAGTAGCGTTTTTTGAGAAAGCTCTGGAAGAATTATATATATATATATATATATATATATATATATATATATATATATATATATATATATATATATATATATATATTTCCAGAAAAATCACAGTTCTTTTGGATCCCTCGTTTACTGCTCTACCAATTTAAGTGCCAAAACCGCCTCGTGCTGTTATTCGGGAAGTTGCGTAACGATGCGTGGTCACTGCAGTCCCGTACAGCCGCGTAGAGCACAGGGCGCTACGTACTGCGCCCACCGCGGAAAGTTAGAACAAACCCCACATAAGCATTGCAGAGTGGCTACATCGGACGGCTCCACTGATAACTGTAGAAGCGCAAATCAATACACACGGAATTATTCTCCACTTCCGGCCGCGTTTCATCTTCCTTTTTAAATAAAAAGATGTTGATCCATCGATATTTTCACAAACAACGGTTAAATTTGTTAATTTTTCCTTTTCCTTCCTGTTTGGCTTGTCCTTGGCTCTTTCCGTTAGTATAGATGGCTTAATTTCTCAACTCCTTGCGACTCTTGTTCCCGTTGCCAATTTTACACGAAAAGTGCTGTACAATTAGGGAAAATTCAGACGAGGTAACGGGTGACAGTCATATTGCTTCTGGGTTTAACGGTTATGGCAGGGTCTGATGAAGGACGCTGTTTCGCAATATTTTATTTTCCACCTTATCCAAACCATATCGCGTATATATGGTTCCGAGGATCTGACAGCGTCGCGGCGAGCCGTCACTCGAGGAAATAACGAAGCAAAAAGAAAAAGTTAAACGCAAATGGCGTTTTCTCCGGCCACATCTCGTTCCACGAGCATACAGACCAGCTGACTATGAACCGAGTCCTTGTCCTGGCCTATGGATCAGTCTAAACAAAGAAGGTAGAACTAACGAAGCAACAGCGATGCACGTGATCGTTGAATAGATCGTGACATAAAAAATGTATTAGGTTAGTCACATACAGCTTTCACTGTAAAAGGCAGCAAAATATTGACTGCAGGATATATTGATTTGTCGGCGCTATAGGAATATGTGTGAGGAGTGGTGGCGTGGGCGGGGAGGGGGGGTATGCCGCATAATTTCGTGGGAGGGGGGGCCCAGGCTCCCCCGCCCCCCTTCCCTTGAGTACGTGCCTGACCATGGCAATGACAAACTGGCAATGACAAACAAACGCCGTATGGGCGCGCACCTCTGACAGTTGCCTGACCTCGGCACCGACATTTATATGGGAAGGGCTGCTTATATGTGTGCTGATTCCGCATCCAAAACGAGGAGTAAAGGAAAGCCGTTACTGACCCCGCGTGATCGATCCTACCGATTAAGGTTCTTACCGGCAGTTGATTGTGGTTATAATTTGTTGGCGGATGCCCGACAGGTATTCGGGAAGGTATCTGCGTTCATACTCATGTCTCAATCTCGCACAAAGCTCTCGGTAGTGACCATTGCACAGACCATGCAGCTGCTTGCTTTGACTTCGTCACGGGGCTGTCATGTAACGTCCTGCTCTCCTACGATCCAACGTTGACTCGTGACGCACAGATATTAATATACAGTATACAGAAATTGGCAGCGTATTCCAAGCTGTCGCAAAATTCTCGCGAGAAAAAAATGGGGGGGGAGAGGGAGTGGAGGGCTGGGGGGGCAGAATTGAGACGCGTATAGGGAGCTTCGTATGACAACCAGAAAGCACAGAAACAAAACGGCTGCTCGTTCTCAGCAGAAAGGAATCCGATCTAAAAAAATAAAATTCAAACAAAAGTTAATGAACATTGCCGTTACAACAATCGAGACAAATGATTCAGGTTGGTACACGCGTACGAACGCATCCCTTGCCTTTCTACAACTAAAGACAACCACGAAGCAACGAATTATTATTTCTCATACATTCAGGCCCAGCCCTGGGGTGCATGTAACACAACATTCACGGAAAGTTCTTTGTAGTTGTATTCGTGTTGCAGCTGGAATTCAGGTAAATGAAGACAGAATCGCGATAGCAGAAGCCGAATCTACTAGCCGACGAGGCCTCTGTCGGCGCTCACAATTATTATACAATGAAACGACGTCTTTGCGAAAGCCTTTGGCACTGCAGACGGATGAAGAAAAGGTCGCATGGCTGGTCAGCTGGCAATGGAAACGTGTCGCAGACTGCGTTCGCACCCCACCGTGATTCTCCCGGAAGCAAGAGGAGACCCACTGAGCACTCAGCGCAGTAAGCTCGCAAAGAACACACTGCGAATTATGACACGAGCAAATGTAGTCTAGTCGCATCCATCGCACCATCCTGTTCAATGAAGGAGCTTGATTGTGTTCCACCACAAGTAGAGGCCACTCTCTCTGCACATTTCGATTGGGAATCCCACCATGCTCACCAAACCAACAGGCCACTAGAGTTTATACGTTTCTCAAAGCGCCGTCTGCAAATCCCCGTATAAGTAACTAAAACATTTATGCCAGTTTAAAGCGCTATCGCTACATAAAGTGAAAAAATGCAGTATCACTCAAGTTCCTTTATTGGTCTGAACAAAACGCTGCACGTCATCCGTGTAAGCAAGAATTGGACTTCAGAACCAGTGCACGCAAACTGTGCGAATAGCAATGCGCAAACTGTGCGACGTATTTGGGCACTTGGACACATTTAAGAGGGCAACATAAACGCGCAAAAAGACTGGCGATATTCCCGCAAAACGTCTGCGTCCTCGAAGGCTACTAAATACTCTTCAAGCAACAAATTTGCGAGAAGACGCCCGTGATGATCGAGGCGTCTGCTACGTCGTCTGCTACAGCGTCACATGATGCATATATTAAATAAAAGAAGGAACGTTTGGTAACACGCACCGGTACATAACTTGCTTTCTAAATATTTTAGCCAACGCTTTATTGCGCAAATAACTCAGTTAGTTGTGAAAATATAAGGTGACATGACAGCAGATAAACGTCATACATGGCTTGGCTTTCAGTTTGACAGGAACTTAGATGCTTTCATAAATGTGGAGACACATTCATTGTTGGCCAAATTATTGAGGATGACTAGGTTATCTTACTGGCTGTTTTTCAACTTGTATGTTGTAATATAAGTGAGAAACTGCGGCCAGTGAGCGTGTTGTCAAAACTGGCCGCTTATTAGTAATGGTCAAGTTTTGCTACACCAATATATCTTACAATTGTATAGAAATGTTTACTTTTTTGTTTTCACAAGGAACTAAAGACAGGATATGCCGCATTTTATTCAAAATTTTACCATAAATACCAGACTTTTAGAAAGACACATAGTTGCCTAATTTTTGTGCTTACCTAGGTTGCCTAATTTTTGCGCTTACCTAGGTTGCCTAATTTTTGTGCTTACCTACATTATAATTGTGCACAACTGTAATTTTTTTAACTGCGAACAAATTGAAATTGTTTAACAAGTTATAATAAAATACAACCGTTACAAATTCATTTGTTTTAATTGTAAATTGCCCAATGTAGCCAGTGTTTTGCAATTACACATGGTGCAGGTTGTTTGACTTTTATGCTTTTAGATGCAAGTTTTAAATTTGTTTTTCAGTATAATTTTGCACAAATAACACACTTTTGTGTCCTCAGAGCTTTTATTTATTTACTTTTGTTTACTTTTTTCAATGCATTGACATTGCCAGTTGCAATATGAATCGGCCGGTCTTCAGTGAAGCTACGTGGACGTGAAAAGGCACCTTTTCCACGCAGTGATCTAAAAATTACTCACGATCGCGCCCTGTAAGAAAATAATTATGACGTGTCTAGCTAGCTAAACTATAATGAATTCCATTCAGATTATAAAGGTGGCTTAGGCGTCCAACAAGCAGGCGCAGCGTTGACGAAGCCAGGGAAACAACATGAAATGTAAGTACTGTGTTCACGTTTACGTCCGCTACGACTGCTACGACTCCTAGTTAAACGGTTAAACATTCTTCTGTTCTGCATTCAAGTATAGGCGAAGATCGAATGCCGTTGATGTGTTTGCAAAGTGCGTGTGACGGATCCGATGTGACCATAGAAAGCGACTAGCCAAAGTCCGGATCGCAGTGAATGTATACGCGCCCTCGAATCGGGGTAAGCAAACCTACGTCCGATGTTGTTTCACAAATCGCCCAGCGACTACGGTGTGTCCTGTTGGTCGCGAAGTCGCAGCGTCCGCTTTGCGAGTGGGGACGCCCGGCGCAAAAACGCCCGTGCACCGCGAGCTTTGGGTGACACACTAAAGAAGCCGAAGTAGTCATGATTAGTCCAAAGCCCCTCGACTACAACGTCCCTCAACTCAACGTCGCGGCTTTAAGGTGTAAAGCCCGATGACAAGCGTTATGTACGCGTTGCATAATAAGTGATTCCTTATAATCAGCTTCGCCACAGTACAGCGCTGCCATGCGGTGAAGAATACACGCTGTACCGTGTCAAAACAAATCGCCATACAGTAAAGCACAAGACCGGAACGGAGGCGATATCACGGTGCCTAGGACGTTTTCCTTAAATATACACGCGCGCGCCCACCTTCTCCGGTCACGGTACGAGCACAGAGATATCTTACGTGTAAAGACATGCCTTCAGAGCTACTACCTGCAGTCAGTGTGGCTACTTCGTTTGACCCGCCTTGCGTAACCTGTATATAAGATCGAAACAAGGATCAATACGCGCTCTTTAATTGATACATCACCGAAGGCTTTGTTTCTATATTATGACCTGCCACATTCGGAATGGTAAAAGCTGTTGGCAGCAAATGAAACGCCGTCTCATGAGAAATGGTCAAAAAGTCCCGGAAGCGCTCTGGAGTCGAAGCTCACGTGTATTCAATACCGCTCGATTAACGGATGTAAACCGTGGCGTGATCCGAACCTGCGACTTCTCAAAACGAATTCACTGTGACACCTCGTATGAAGACTTCATTTCCATTAGCTTGCTTTAAATAAGGAGGTGGTCTTTAATGATGTCATTTAATACTTGCAAAGTTAGCACGTACAAAGTTCCATGAAATATATATGTCCACGTCCAATCTCTTGATCTTGGAAGAGAAATTCGAATGCCTTTTCTTTTTTTCCAGTTAGAAAGAGACACCACATATATAAAAAAGTAGACATACTGTTTGAGACATTGGTTTATTATCTAGCGTCAGATGGTGTCGTGTGGTGACCAACACGGATTTCCACGAACCTAAACTAAGCCGGTGTGCAGAGACCTTTATGTAAAGATTTGCGGCTATTATAGCCAAATCTTTGTCCTAAGGGATTCATAAAATTATTTCTTTCTTTCTTTCTTCTTTGTTTGTACTGCTGCAAGTTGCTTCTTATTAAACGCGCATCAATCATGAGCCCTCCCAAAACACAACGCTGCCAAGCCACGACACTGCAATAAAGGAGGCGCAACGGCTTTTGTTGCATTTTGAGAACTTGCGCAACTCCATGCATTCCTTTTTCATGCTGTAAAGCTTAATTTCATTTCCTTCATGCTAAGGCTTACACGATACAAGACCCAGAGTGGTGGCGTTTACTAGTGGCTTTCGCGTTGTGCTTGGTAAGCCCGAGGGCTCAGGATCGAATCCTGGCCGCGGCGGCCGCATTTCAACGGTGGCGAAATGCAAGAAAACCAGCGTACATTGGATGCACGTAAAGGAAACCAAGGTGGTCAAGATTATTCCGTAGTCTCCCACAACAGCAAGCCTCACAATCATATTGTGGCTTTGGTACATAAATCCCTAGAATTAAATTTTTTAATACGATGCAAGTATAATAGACGATTCCACAACAAGAATCGATTCATTTCTTTAATATCAATAGCTGATTGGCTGACAGAACCGTTTTCATCGCCTCAGAGCAAACTCGCATACAGGGATGTAAGATATTCCGAAGTAGAAGGGTGTGGATTATGTTACACTACAACTTATACTTTAAGTTTACATAAAAATAAGTACTGAAGTGAATATTCGTTGGTCTCCATTCGAATGCGGCCTCCGCGGTAGCGAGTCGAACACGCGAAATCGTGTTTAGCAGGAGTACGCCACGTCCACTGAGCTACAGTAACTAGAACTAGTGCCGCCTTTGTATTTCTCATAAAAGGCACCTGTGTACCTTCTCTAGCAACTGAGTACATAGCACAAACAACATACGTATAAACCGAGGGACCGGGGGGGGGGCAAGGGGGTACTTGCCCCCCCCACCCCCGATGTCAAAAGTGGGGGACCAAATTATGTAATTTGCCCCCGGCTCCCCACTTTTGAAAGTAGCCACTTTCGGAGGCATGCTGGAAAGCCCGACAAAAGTACGTACAGCTGAAGCTGAATTTTATTTCTATAGAGAGAACTCATAAGGGAAAGGGAGAGTCACCACATGAGTAACGCTTTTCTTTACCATACATCCCCTGCTTGGACAGCGAGGATTGTCCTCTGTGCCTTCTTGGGACGCCCTCTATCGGACGACGTGCGGGATTCACCATACAGGCTCCCGTTGCGGAGAACGCCCGGCGCTGGGCCGTTCCCGCCGTAACAAATGTCAGCTTGCGCGATTTTCATCATGCCCAGATTTTGGGGACCGCTATATCTGTATTCGAATCAGCTTGCGAGATTTAACCTGCGGGCGATGGGGAGGTTCGGATATAGGATTATAATCTGCCGCACCCAATGATTGTGTGCCTTACGGCATCAAATCATTGAATTATTAAATGCTGGAACTTTTTATCTCTGTCCAGAGATAGCCTACATAGGGTTGTTGTCTCAGTATGTTATCATCATCAAAAATCTAATCAACTTCTTACAGGGGTTGTCGAATTTCATTGTGTTATCACGACTTATCGTAGATATACTCGTGAAAATGACCTTGGTCTAACGTGAAGAGTCATTTCAATACCAATAGAACACTGACTTTAATTTCTTACACTGGCACGTGTCACTTCTGACTTTAACGATTTCATTTTCAGGCTGTTTCTAATTAAGAGCTACACTGTTACATGTTTCCCGGGAGGAGGAAAAACGGCACATATGTCGTATTTTGAAAAAATGAAGGCCACTTTTTGGTGACGTGTACCGAACATTTCCATTGTGTAGGTTGCTTATGTGCTCTGGAAACAGTTACTGAATAGTCGCTTTCTACCAATTTTTTGCGTTACAAATGCCATTTAGTTTTCTCCCCCGGTATCATAGGTAAATTAAGCGGGGCACGGTGTATAATTTATTTGAAGTATATGAAGCAATGTTCTGAGTGGCCAGCGAGCTATGTTTATTTTGTGTAGGTTCATTACTGCCTTTGTAGAAAGTTGCTTATTGAAGTGTTCCAGGGTGTCATACCGCCGCTAATAGAAATGTTTCCGAGAAGTACTCCTAAACCACCCGCATGGAAAACTGTTGAATACCCGTGAAAATAGGGAGAATTTTAAGCACAATGCATTGCGAAACTTTTACTTTCCTCCTTTAAATACAAGTGTTGCAGACAATTACTAAACCCCCCGTCTTCCCATGTGATTTCATGCATCATACGAGATTTTCAGTTCATTTCACCAGTGTCCTCGGTGAGCTAAACAAGGCCTCTTATTTATATTTGAGGGACAAGGTATGACCAATGTGTAGGCAAAGTTCCAAATGGGTTGGTTAAATGCGCATTTTCTAGCAGAATGCTCATACGCAAGTGGCCCATAGCATTATTAGCCTGTTTTGCGAGCGGTGTAGACATCATTACAACTGGCATACTTACAACTAGACGTGAGGTCAAATTTTGCGAACATGAGGCTAACAATACGCCAAGTTTATGTGCCATAATATGTTTTTATCAAATACAGCGTTAAAAAAAAACTGTAAGCAAGGATTCGAAAGTATCAGACTACTGCTGTTAGCTATAGGCCTCCCAATCTCCCAAGAGAACTCCGCGTTTCAGATATTTATACTTTGAAAGGATAGCTAGCATTTTAAGTGCAACAGGTTGCGTAGTTTTAGCGTTTCTGGGCTCATTTAGAAGCGACACAAATAACGATTAAACCTTCAGGATTTCCTTCTTTTCTTTTTTGTTTTGCTTTTTCATGCGTGATACATTAGTTTCGTCTGGTGTCCGCATTGAACTAAATGAGGCCGCTTCGTCATGTTTGGTAACTGTAAGGACAAATTAATGGGTGATGAGGCCGTTATTGTTCTGGCAAAACGAAAGCCCGCGGAGTTTAAAAAAAAAACACCCCGCGACAGCGCGCTCTGTGCGCCCGAATGGGCCGCGATTACAGCGCTCTCATGAGTGATTTGTAAAAACATGGCCAGCGCCGTGCCTTCCCTTCACTTAGGAGAAAGGGCATCAACCTTTGCTCGGTTCTGACGTTACCGGCAGCGGCTGGCGACGGCGCTCCGAAAAAGCGCTTCGTCATCAGCTGCTCGCGCCTGTCGCCGAAAAACGCGCCGTCATCAGCCGTTTAGTCCAATATGACGAGAAGAAAATTTTTTTTCCAGCATTCAAGTCGATGCGGAATAGAAAAAATACACACAATACATGCATCATACATCTGGAACCTGTGCGAGAGAGCGTATCATTTGTTACAACGCCGCTTTTCTTCAAAGCTGTGCCAGCGGCTAGATGCATGTGAGCTCGACTGTCTATTACTGTCGTGTCGCGCAACCATTTCGAGAGAGAGAGAGAGAGAGAGAGCAAACGTTTATTGTAGTAGAGGTTGTTTGGTTCCTCCTCCAGGGTCCCACTGGTTACAGCGGCTCGCCGGGCCTGGTCAAGGGTCGCCAGTTGGCTTCCCAATTCCACTTCCGCGAGTCGCGCCTCCCACGACCAGTTGTCGTGGGAGGCGCGTGTTTAGCAGCGGCGAGGTGGCAGCCGCCGGACGTAACGCCCACTGGAATGTTATGTGTTCCAATGTCGGTGTTCCTTCGCACCACGGGCATGTGTTGCTGTATTTGTCTGGGTACATTTTGTGTAGCCTGTATAAATGTGGGAAAGTGTTTGTTTGCAGGCGGCGCCAGTCCCGTGCTTGCCTCCTGTCTAGGTCTGGGTGAGGAAGTGCTTTGGTTCGCCTATTTAGCCGTTGTAATCAACCATTTCGAAGAATTTGTTTGCGGTGCCTAAAGTATGCCGTACTCAAGCGAGTAGAAGGCGAACAGCGTTTTAAACTTGTGAGCGGCACGGGGCGACAAGAGGAAACTTGAACGTATACCGACATTGGCAATCTGGGGGAAGACCTAGCGCGAACACAATAATGAGGAGTTACTTGACGCTGAAAGAAACAGGTAGATTCAAGTCGCGGCACTGAAAGGGGACCATCAGTAAAAAGGCTGAAGGAGACATTTTGGCTTTCATGACTGCAAACCCTCATTTCAGCGTGCGTAATGTGAGTGGTGGGGTCGGCATTTCAAAGACTACAGTGTTAAGAGTTCTTAGTAAGGCTGAAATGCATCCGTATCACCTCCAACTGCATCAAAAGCTGCAAGAAAGAGACTTTCAATGGCCGCTTGATTTCTCAAATTGGGTCCTTGTGAACAGTGACGAAATACCGGATTTTGATGACAAAGCGCTCTGGACAGATGAGGCAACCTTCTCCACAAATTCTCAATGAACATCCATCATGCGAATTACTGGAACGATACGAACCGCATTGGGTGGCGCAGACCAGCCACCTGTACCAATGGTTATCCAGTGTGGGGTACAATGTCTTTGAAGGAAGAATAACTGGCCCCATATTTTTTGACCACATGCTTACTGCTCAGCGGTACGTGAACGACATCTTGGAAGGCGCAGTCAGCACGACGGTGCACCAACTCACAGCAGCAGCCTTGCCCGAGCCTGGCTTGACGAAGCCTTCAAACGCCAGTGGGTCGGGAGGCATGGACCAGTGGAATGGCCTGCATGGTCACCGGACTTGACACTTCTTGACTTCTTGTGGGGACATGTGAAAGACCGAGTGTACCGCAAACCTACAACTACACGAGAAGCGCTAAAGACAGAGTTTGCTTAGGCCTGCAGCGAGATAGCGTCTTGCGTCATCAAAAAAGCTACATCGGACGAGCTGAAAAGGTGCCAATACTGCATTATGGCACAGGGCGACTGGTTTAAACACATTCTTTAGACCGACATCACAGCGAATAAATCTCTACAACCGTTATCCATGAAAAGAGTCATCTGTGTCAAACTTTTGTGCGACGTGGAAAACGCACGTAAGTAATATGAAATTTGCCGACAAGGAATGGACAGGAAGCTAAAAAGCAACCTTCCATGTCAGTTTACAATTTTTCCTTTTGTGACAACCAGCGTAACTTTCACGACGTTATAAAGACACGGCCTTGAAGAAAAGTCCACTTGTCGAGACGTTGGCTCCTGCATTCACCTTGTTCTCGTTTTGCTCACGACGTTATCAAGCTTGTTATAACGTGTGTTTCCTTGTTGGGGTCTCGCTCCTAAATTCGAATGAATTAGCTTCTCATTTTTCCTCCACATGCACCTGCTAGCGTGAGAGTGCAATTATCGCCGCAGAAACGGGATCCGCGCTGTATTTAAATGCCACCCAAACCTGCCCAAACCCACTGGCGTTTATCTCGAAATCAAGCACAACGCGAAGCTCTTTTGTGGGCAGCACGAAAGGCGGGAAGCGAGCGATGTCTTTTACTAAGCACGGTTGAGAGCACTGTATTCGTGGCGCTTTCGGGCGCAGACAGCGCGCTGTCACGTGGTATTTTTTAAACTCCGCGGGCTTTTGTTTTTCCCGAATAAAAACGGCCACGCTAAGTCAATCTCATTGGAAGTGCCTGGGTTGGCCGATATTTGTGGAGCTCCACAACTTTGCTATTGACGTCTGAACGTTTCAAGCTATATTTAAAAGTTAATTTATCTCAGCTAATTAATAAAAAAAAATAGAGCAAAAAATGGTACTGTAAGTTTAGATAAACTCTAACAACATCCGCGCGATTTCTGTTCTGAAGAACGCACAGATTTTTTTCAAAATCTTGGTCCAAGTTGGCTGGGACACCCTGTATATATGTACAGGTTGTGCCATATAACTTGAGCCAATGTTTTAAGACTGATAGGCACTCCGGACGCGAGTTGAACCGAATGCTTAATGTTTGCACTGGCCTAGAGTTACTCAGGCTATTTTTTTTTATTTTCCCCTTAACTAACGGATTAGTTATGTTTAATTAATAAACGTTTTAAGTATTGGCTGCAGATCCCAAATGTGATACGCAAAGTTGTAGAGAACCTTGAGAAACCTCTCGCTAAATTGTTTCCAATACGATATATCTCACGTGGTCCTTTCTTCCGCGTACCAAAGAAAGCCCGCGAAATATGAAAATAAAAAATACCACGTCACAGGGCGATTGCGCACTGCTATTGTGCTGCTGTCAAGCGTGCGATGGTTGGACAAGGTCGGCTGCAGCGAGACTGGCCCGCGACAGGGCGTTATGTCTGGTGTAGAGATCTGGGCATACGGCTTTTATCGCATGACGGTGCAAGTGCGTGCTGCTGGCCGAGCGGTTCCAAAGTTCCGAGCGGATCCGGTCCCATCAATCTCTTCCCTGGTTTTTTATTTTGTTTTTTACCAGAATTTGTAGAGTCTCTTGACTATCTCGACTGCTTACAGTTTGATGCTTCCATCCACTTTAAATCCCAGCGCCTCTAGAAGGTGTACATTACCTATAGGCATCTATGGGTGAATACCTTCGCATACAATAGGATGTGTTGAGTGGTATCCGGATTTTTGCTTCAAAGGACACATGCCCCATCTTGTTGCGAGTATTTGCTCCGGTTTGTTTTCTTTCCTTAGACAACAAGCTCGAGTCAGATATATAGCAAGGTGTCGTCGTTTGTGTTATCGTACAGATGTTTTCTTTTAATTTCTTTCTTGCGGTTCTGGTAAACCTCCATGGTCTTCTTTGTTTCCATTCTTTGCATCGAATCTACTGTCTCTGGTTCTCCCTTTTTCTTTTTAATGACTCCTGGTTGTCTATATAGAGTTTCAATTCCCTGTACTTTGTTGCCAACTTTCTTGACTTCTTCCTTCTGTAATCTGTGTCCACGCTTTTGAGGTACAGATAACTGCACACTTTATATAGCCACACATTTAATTTATTCCATGTTCCGGAGTCTTTCTTCAAAACCAATTTTGCTCTGCGCTTCTCTGACATCACTATACGCCCGTCCCATACCACCCTGCACTGCCTAATTTGTGGTATTATCGTGGGATCCCAAAGCCAATCGGCCTACCGATCTTTGGTTAACTTCCGACGCCAACAATATAACGAATTTTAAGCACAGAATGGCATTAGCTAACGCTAGCGCTGGCACCGTTACTCTTTTCGAGATTGCTCGCACCACCTCGTATTTATTGCAGCGGCCCCAAGAGGCTCAATGTTCCTCAATGATTATCTTGATGGGTGCTTGAGTAAGTCTTCGCTAATGTACGCACCTATGTTTTTATATTGCCTGACTATACTTATGACTTCCTGTTGAACTGATACCACGTAATTACTGCACTCTAAGAACAGTTTACACCCTTTGGCTTGCCCCTTCTGCCACACAAAAATAATCGTCATCTGCCTTGATGCGTTTCCTTTCTTTATCGCTGCGAGCCCGGAACTTTCCAGTAACGAACGGCACGCGCGTTATCAGCATAGAACAGTTTACACCCTTTGGAGTGCCTCTTCTGATAACGCGCGTGCCGTTCGTCACTGGAAAGTTCCGGGCTTGCAGCGATAAAGAAAGGAAACGCATCAAGGCAGATGACGATTATTTTTGTGTGGCAGAAGGGGCAAGCCAAAGGGTGTAAACTGTTCTTAGAGTGTGGTCTCTTCACTAAAGATCATAATTCCCGATTTCTAAACTTAAGGCCTAAATTAGTGGCTGCATTGCCACACAAGTTCGCAAGTCTCTGCAAATATCTTGCATTCACCGCAAGTAGCACTATGTCGTCCGCATACATCAGCCCATGGACCTTCTGTTGCACGTTTTGCACATATATTACGAATGTTAGATCAAACCCTAATCCACTGTTTCCCAGTCGTCATTATACGCCCTTAACATTAAGCATGAACAACAATGATGACAGAGTACATGCTTGCTTCAGTCCTCGGTGAATATCCACTACTTCAATGTTGCATTTCTGGCCTTCCCATACAATTTGTACTCGGTTGTGCCTACACTCTATACTCTAAAAAACGTTTGCACCCTTTGGGGTGTATATCTGCCCCACAACAATAATCGTCATCTGCCTTGACGCGTTTTCTTTCTTTAACGCTGCGAGCCCGGTACTTTCCAGTAGCAAATGGCATGCACGTTATCACCATGACATAGCTTTCCCGAAGGGAAAGTAGCGGGCGCGGCGTTTTCAATAAAGGAAACACATCAAGGCAGATGAAGATTACCGTTGTGTGGCAGAAATACACTCCAAAGGGTGCAAACTTTGCTTACACTCTTAAAACGGTTGCACCCTTTGGGGTGTATATTTGTCCCACAACAATAATCGTCATCTGCCTTGCTTGCGTTTCCTTTCTTGAAACGGCGCTCGCTACTTTCCTGTCGAGAATGCTGCGTCACACTGATAACGCGCATGCCGTTCGTGACTGGGAAGTACCGGGCTCGCAGCGTTAAAGAAAGGAAACGCGGGCAAGACAGATGACGATTATTGTTGTGGGACAAGATACGCCCCAAAGGGTGTAAATTTTATATGAGTGTACACTCTTAAAACGCTTGCACCCTTTGAGGTGTGTATTTGTCCCACACACTCTTAAAACGGTTGCACCCTTTGGGGTGTAGATTTGTCCCACAACGATAATCGTCATCTGCCTTACTAGCGTTTCCTTTCTTGAAAACTAGGCGTTCGCTACTTTCCTGTCGAGAATGCTGCGTCACACTGATAACGCGCATGCCGTTCGTGACTGGGAAGTATCGGGCTCGCCGCGTTAGAGAAAGGAAACGCGGGCAAGACGGATGACGATTATTGTTGTGGGACAAGATAAGCCCCAAAGGTGTGTAAATTTTTCTAAGAGTGTAGAGTGTACACAATTAAATGTAAACCCTCTGGGTCATATCTTGCCACACAGCGATAATCGTGATCTGTCTTCCTTGCGCTTCCTTTCTTGAAAACGCTGCGCTCGCTACTGTCCTGTGGAGAATGTCCTGTCATGCTGATAATGCGCATGCCGTTCGTGACTTGGAAATACCGGGCTCGCCGCGCTAAAGAAAGGAAATGCAGACAGATGACGATTATCATTGTATGGCAAGATACGACCCAAGGGCGTAATACTGATTAAGAAATATATATATATATATATATATATATATATATATATATGTATATATATAAACAAGTATCTGCGAATTTCGGTTGCAGCACTCTCAACTGTGTTTCTACAGAACGAAGCCTACACGCCTGTCGTAAAAGGAGCTGATGATCAAGTGTGTTCTGATATGAATAGTGACGGATTTCCACCGTCACAATGACAGTAGATGCTGAAGTGCCTGCCTGGGCGCCGAGTCCGATTCCGGGTTTTTAGGACTGTCATACTGCTCTTCACAGCGCCGCAAACCAGAGAGAGAGTGGGTGTGTGTGTGTCAAATAATAATAATAATAATAATAATAATAACAATTAGGTCTGGGTGCTGGTGCACAGAAAAACAAAAATCAGAAAAGGTAAAAATGTGAAAAAACTACGATCAAGAGTGACAGGATAAAAAAATAAAATGAATGAAAAAAAACAAGAACAAAATAATACAATAACGCAATTTTGAAAAACGTAGAACGTCTATACGGAAGGAGAGAAGACAAGAAAGAAGTGCCCCTACAAAGAAGGCTCGAAAGAAAGCGCGAAGCTCGGCACAGATGGAAGACAACTCACACGTTTTCAAAGATACCAAGATGGAGAATATCACAGTTGTAAAGACTTTGCATTCTGTGGAGAGGTGACTGCGATGATTTCACAGGTTAGTAGGTTACTATGTTTACTAAAAATTTGTGACCAACTAACCGCGAAATTATTGAAGCAGCGCACATAGCCTGGTCAAAAGACGCATGCGACAGTAGCCCCTCCTTATGGATTACATCCAAAGAACTGGCATTTTTAGCGGGGAGGGGATATGATGATTGCAGTTATCTCCCCTGTTCAGTGCAGCATGTATGATTGATTGGGAATATATGTATGGTTTTTTGGTTTCTCCTGTTGGTTGGAGCTGTTATATATTCTTCGTTCCAAGCAATCAACTTCAGTTGCAAGTCAGCGCTTGTCCGTGGCGTTTCTCTTTGCTAGTCCCCATGAAAACCGCGCTGTTCTGTTTCAATTATATCCTACCAACTCGCCCAAACGTCTGTTTTAACATTATTTGAGACATTGTACCTTGAAATCGACAAGTGCATTTCTCGTCGTATTTGTCACTGGACAGCTGTTGTGACTTTCTACCTCCTGTGGTAGACTTTTCTTGAGCCTACTTGATCCATACAAGGATGTATTCAGTATATGAATAAGCACAACAGCCTGCAATTAGCACAAACTCTTAACTAAGCCATGCACCCACACTCAAAAGTGTGTTTGCATGCGTGTGTGTGTGCATTTATGTGGCTCATGTCATATCCTGTTCAGATACGAGATCACATCCATTCTTTCCTTTTTTTTTTATACGTTGCTGTCTGCTATGGCTGTTGTGTTGCAATAAGTTGCCATAAAGCACGCGATCATCACACAGGCACACACCCAATGTTGCGTTGCACTAGCAGAACCAATGAAATTGAGGATTTAAAGCACTGCCTGGGTAACTACAATACATATCCATTGTCTGGTTATTCACCTCATTTCACCAGCACTGCTAAATCACATCCCTATTATATCTGTTTACTCCTCACATGGTCAATCTCCACCTAACTCCCGGATCGAGTGGATAAGGCACAAATTCCCGTTGTCTTGAACTCAATTGTAAAGGCATTCTGCTGCCAAACTCGCATGCTGGCATGTTTATTATGGAAAATGCTTGGGCAAGCGATAACAAGAGGTTGTTTAATATGACGATTCTCATCTGCAATATCGGTCCACAACAATGGAAAAACGTGGGCTTGAACGTTGCCGATTCTAGTCTAGTTGAATTGATAGAGGCTAGCTTGTTCAACTGAATGTACAGAACTGGGACTCTCATCGAAAGCCACACTCATGACGAACACACAAAAATCAAAATTAGCCCTGAATTTGTGCAAGTTAATGTTGTCTCAGTGCAAATTGCATTTTCATTATCTGAATTTTTATAATTGTTATAAATTTCCTAAGGTGTCCGACATCATTGCTATCGTGGAGGTTAAAGAAAAGCTGTTGAAGGGAAAACTATGTCCCAAAAGTAAAGCCACACAGGAGGGGCACTGTAAAACTATAAATAGAGGATAAAATGATGAAGAAGCCCTTTCGCACACTTCCCACAAGCTAATTAACCTCCTTGGTTAATCATGGCTTATTTTACCAGACAGGTACTTATCTATGTGCATCTTTGTATTACTAGCTTTAGTGTGAAATCTGAATATCTGGGCATATCGTACTGGGTATAACATCATCAATATCCAGAAGAAATTACTTTTTTCGTTGGAACCAGCTTTTATTTTGTAATTAGTCTAGCATTAAAATCACAGAGCCAATTGAGTCACTTAACCTGTAAGTGGACATCACCTGACAAGGCTCTATTTCAGGTGATGGAAGTAAGCAGCATACACATGAATGTAACCTTGAGGGGTGTACATATTTCTTTTTTCAATTCCTGCAGTTCACGTAAACAGAGATTCACTGTATCATGGTTGCGACAAGTTCTTTTCACGACGCCGAGGTTTATGTAAGACGGGAAGAAACATCACACGTTGAGTAAATAAAGCCCGAGATTATAAGAGAGTAGAGAAGGTGTTCCGCTTTGGATTGAAATGTACAGGTGAGCAGAATGATAGGAAACATCACAAACAAGGCAGAAAGAGCAGATGAATCCCGGATGAGGTTCAAGATGTGCATCTTTAGTCAAAGAATAAAAATACATGCCTTCAGATATTAACGCAGAGACCATAGGCATATAACACATCAGTGAAAGGAAATAAATATGTTATAACGTACAACGAAGGTACAAAAGGAACCTATGCGAATTTCTCAGAAAGGAAGATGGGCAGTAAGAGAAAAATTTGTTCAAATTTGGGGTTTGAATTCGCATCAAACCTGGACTTTCTAGCTTCGTGGGTCTCTCAGTTGGGTAAATGACAATCTTTCCTTGAAAAATATTAAGCACAGCCAGTTGGCACATCCTACATGACTTCTTAGGAACTGTGAAAATCAAGATATGACAGCATGGTGTGCAGTGCAGTTCTTGCTTTTGATTTCATTAAAACTTATAGTACTTGGAAATCAGCGGTCACTTTATTTAAGTAGCCCAGGCAAGGAACATGCCCGATCGTCCAGTCACCATTACGCACACGCACTGCCCTTTGGCTTCTCCACTTACGCCATTATCTTGGGATGGCAGCTGCCACCAACGTTACAGGCGTCACGGTCATGTGTTACGACAGCAGTTCTGGGTTTCTCAATTTTTCATTTAGCCAACCAAGAGGGGAAGGGGGTTATCATCTTTGTCAATGTTATCATCTTTGCCAATGGCCCTGCCCCGTTGTCAGACTAAACGCCGCACACAACAGCCGCATCACATCAGGGAGGAGCCTTGTGCCGATCCCAACTCTCTTAAATGTAATCATGCGAACGACAATTAAAATTTGGAGTCGGATATCTCGGAGAACAGACACGCTAGAAGCATTCTTCTAAGTAATACTGTGTAGAATCACAACTGCCTCTAGCTTTTCATTGCAAACATACCCACTTACTGCAGTCAACAAAAAGTTAATAACTGAATTTTAGTTGATTGGGTTGCTGACAGCAATAATTATCATCTCACGTTGCACCGCCCTGGCCACATAATTTATTTGCACAGGTGGTCTTTGCATGCCTCCCAGCGGCTAATTAAAAAAAAAAAACAGAGCTTATTTTGACAGCGCTGCAGCTAGTTGCCACACGCAAACGCTATTAACTGCATTGCATTTTTTGGCCCTTCTTGCAGCAGCTCTCCCGTATCCAACAAGACACCGGGAGCCTATACAAATAAGCACACTTTCCAAAGATAATTACGTTTATCAGCAAATGAGCCTTCGGCAACTAATCAGAAAATCTGTGAACAGAAAACAGAACTCTACAATCTTTCTAGTTTCACTAAGGCATCGCTGCTTTTAATGCTGCTTATTTTCCCGGGCTCATCTCCTATTCATAAAAATTGAAAACTGAGCTAGTTGGTGCTTATTCATCTAGTGGTTCATGCAGCGCTCACAAGAAAAGAGGACATCGAGAAGAAATGCATGGTGCATGCCTCGTGCGTTTCTTGTTTTTATATTGATGAACGCTGCATGCACCACAAGATCATCTTCCCTTTCTTCACTTTTCCGTTCATGCAAAATCTCCTGTCCATGATGACATTCTGCGATGGGTGTAGAGAGGGTGCCGAACCGGAACTGAACCATCATTTTCATCTGAACCAGAATTGAACCAATATCTTTTCTGCCATCTTGTAACCAAACTTAAACTTTTTGCAGGAACAGTTCCGAACCAGTTCAACCACAGGTTAAGTGCATGGTCATTGTTGCGGAAATTTGTGAGAGCAAACGACATCTCTTGTGACACTTGATCACAGCGCATAGAGTGTGGCCTTGGGAACAGTCATGTAGCTCGCCACAGTGATCTGCTTGGCTCATTAAATTGAATGCACAGTCATCTTAACTGAACACTGTGCATATAGTTGGCACGCACTGGCCTGGACAGCATCACCGATGCTGCCTGGTCACAAAGGAAACTGCTTGCGCTCAGGGCATGTACTGTATTCAGGCAGAGTAGCACTCTCCTTGCAACTGTCACGTACATTTGTTTTAATTTGTACTTTACCTTGAGTGACTGATGTTGGTTCGGCAGCGCGATCGGGGCTTCTCCACAGCAAGCGGAAGTGGCGACAACTGGATTTTATTTCGTGGTACTCGGCTATTAATAAGCAGCCTTGCGAATTTATGTAATTGCAGATTATCGCTATACAGTTTAGATGGTATTCCTTTTTAGCTGCACGACAGTTTGCGAGTGATCTCAGGAGAAAGACATATGAAACATTTATTGTCATGGAATGCCAACAAAGCTGTATTCGTCTGAGATCTACATTCATCCCACTAAAAATGTAGCACAATGCATAGCGAGATCTGCTCTAAATGTCCACATTACACTTGCCGTTTGGTTTTAGTCAACAATAAAGAGGCACTAAGGAAAAATAATTTCACTGTGTTAGTAACTTATCCTTCCACAATGCCAAAAAAAAACCACTCATACTGTGAGAAGAGGTTTGATAAGCCAGAAAAGACAGAAGAGTGAAAGATGGAGCGGGGTGCCGCCTCCCTGAAGTTCCTGCACTAACACGCTATGACGCCATGGATTTTGACACTGTCTTCTTGGGGCTGGTTAATGTGATGAGATTCAAGAACATTTACTTAGTCAGAATGACCCAAATATGTAGGAGTGCATTGAAAAAGTATGTGAGGTCATACTGACGTACCGAGGTAGGAGTTTTGGTGGAAAATACAAATAATGTAAGTTTGACCTTAATCTTCTTTTCTAGTAATCAACACATTACTGCAAAATAAGTGATGATAATGGAGTTCTTAAAGTATAATTTATCTATCAAAACTAATCTAGTGTTCTTCTTTAGTGGTCCCTTTAGGAAGCATAATTTTTTTACACACATGGATTTTGTTATTTTTTGTGTTGGCTACGCACATAAGTTAAAAGTATTTTCACTACAATATTTATTTGCACGCTTGAAATATTCCAGTTATAAATTTGTGGATTCGTTAACTTTTATAATGTTGAGTTAATTGGGCATTGGCACTGCTCACTTTCTCAAAAACAACACTACCTGCTCGCTTAGAACTAATTAAGTGCCTTTATTATGTTTAGAAGTATAAACGCATAATACATGGGTAGTTAAGTATTAGATGAAGCATATTCATTTTGTACAGTATGGATGACGAACACAAGCAACTTTACATGATTATACTGACAAAAAAATTATAGCCCACATATATTGATTTACTGAATAACTACAGTATTGTGTCAAAATTCCTAGAACATCCAAGTTCGACGAATTATAGCCTCTTTATTTAAGACCAGTGCAAAAACCTCACCTTAATTGAAGCGAAGGCTCTTGGTGAAGGGCTTCGTTTACAAGGATTCATCTACATGTCACAAAAATTGTAGGTAGTTGTCACGTGGTATCACAAACTGCTGACGCAAGCATCAGTCATACTAGCATAATGCTTGCAAGCCACACAATGATCGTGTCACCGAAATCTGGATGCGCAGCACATGGACCATTCTTTCCTTTTTCACTGCGCACTTCTCATTATTCGAGATGAGATGGTAAGCTTAGTGCCCCGCACTTGCTACTCTGAGAATGTACAGTGCCCTTCTGATATTCTCTCCCCCAATGAACTTGTCAACTAAACATTTCAACGCAGCTTCTGCCATTACACCGATCTTCGCATCAGTGATGACACGTGAGAATTGCCCCAAATTTTTGTGACTAGTAGTCCAGACAAACAAACCCTAGGCCAAAAAGCTGCGTTTCATGTGGAGCATGTATTTGAATTCCTTGTATTAGATGATTGTATAATTCATGATTTCCTGCATGTTCGAAGAATTGAGGTCTTATACCATGATTGCAAAGCCAGCAGCTATCTAATCAGAAAAAAAGAAGTAGGATAATAATTCTGTGAAAATACTCATGCTATGAATCCAAAGACGATTATTTGTATGAGGGGAGCCGTAACACATTAGAGAGCCGTTCAGGTTGCCACGAAGCCCGATGATTGTACAAATTCTGAAATACCTGTATACACCAGTACATGGTACATCATTTTCAGTATAATTAAGAAGTTATTGGTACGGCAAAAAATGGTCTGCAGTAGTTCTACACACTATTGAACTGAACTTGTTTCTCTAAATGCATCACAAGTTTTTAAGGTGACTGTAGGCATGTGAATGTTTTATTTTTATTATGATCCATTTGAACCTCAATGAACCAATTTAGAAAGCCCTGAACCGGTTCAAGTTCTTTTTTAAACTCTGGAGCTGAATTTGGACTAAACTAAAGATCATGAACCTGAACCAGGGGATCCCAATTCCCTGGGATGTGGATCGGGACTTAATGATTTGTTTTTCTTGGGTCACGGGGTGACAAAGCTTGAAAAGCATGGAACTACATTATTTATTTATTTATTTATTTATTTATTTATTTATTTATTTATTTATTTATTTATTTATTTATTTATTTATTGAAAAGTACCTTACAGACCCTAGGGCAGCCGCCGTAGGGCCTGAAAGGTCTTTGGGCTTAAAGCAAGGGTGGCATTTCAAACGGCCGGTAAAGACATAAAAAGTACAAATTTCCTACAGACACAGTGCTATACGGAGATTGGCATATTATGCAATATTCAAAGCAGAGGGAATACAAAGCAATAAGGCACACGAACACTTGTTATACCATTAGCAAAGCAAAAGGAATACTGTTTATGAAAATATTATATAACATTGCAAACTTGTGCGATAAAATACACTAGACTGGGTATTTGTGAACGCTATTAAATGTGTAAAGCGTGAGTAACTGACAGCGGAACATGTCGGGGTTAGAAATGGAGGCTATGTTGTCAGGGGAGGCATTCCAGAGATGAATAACATAAGGCAGTGCAGGCGAATTAAATGCATTTGTTTTACCGTATATGGGCATGAAAGTGACCTGATTATGTAATCTGCATGAAAAAAGGTGAGGTATTTGTAGCTGTAACCGGATTCGTTTAACAGTGTAAACGTATTTGTAGAATAACCATAGATGAGCGATGTTGCGGCGGCTATCTAATGGCGGCAGTAGAAGGTCTAGTTTAATTTGTGAAATGCTTGAGTTTATACTGTAGTTACGTGATATGAACTGGGCGGCTGTATTTTGTATCCTCTCTGTCATATTGATTAGGTCATTTTGATGAGGGGACCAAATTAAGGAGGCATTTCCAACTGTGGCAGAATGAATGATCGGAAAGCGAATTTTCGAATGTTTGTCGGGGCATTTCGCAAGTTGCGTCATAGATAGCCAAGAGAATGTAATGCTTTGGCGGATGTAGAAGTGATGTGTGGGACCCATGAAGGATTCTCTGTAAGAACACCAAGGTACTTGTGTATGATGAAGTGTGAGAAAGCATAGTGTTATTAAGGTGATACGAAAATTTAGAATTTACACATTTTCGGCTGAAGCACATTACCTTCCACTTTGTAAAGTTTAGTGTCATGAGCCATTTGTTACACCAGTTAGCGATAGGGTTAAGATCTGCTTAAGTGCCAAGTGATCATCAGTTGTGTAAATGGGATGGCAGATTATGCAGTGATCGGCAAAAAGGCGCATGCAGGAAGTAATCTGGGTGGGTAAGTCATTAATGTAGATTAAGAAGAGTAAGAGCCGGAGGACGCTGCCTTGCGGCTCACGAGAGTTAACAGAAGAAGGTGGGGAAGAGCAATTGTTAACAACAGTATACTGGTCTTGAAAGGAAAGAAAATTACGAATCCAGGATAATGGTAAGAGTCAATACCTGCCGTGGTTGCTAAGCGGCTATGGTGTTGGGCTGCTGAGCACGAGGTCGCGGGATCAAATCCCGGCCATGGCGGCCGCATTTCCATGAGGGCTAAATGCGAAAACAGCTGTGTAATTACATTTCAGGTGCACGTTGAAGTACCACAGGTGGTCGAAATTTCCGGAGTCCTGCACTATGGCATGACTCTTAGTCAGAAAGTAGTTTTAGCATGCAAAATTGTATAATTTATTTTATTTAAAGAGTCAAGTCGTAGGGTAGATCATTTAGAAATTAGGCGGCATTGGGGCATGTGATCAAAAGCTTCTGAAAAGTCAAGAAAGATACAGTCAGTTTGAAGTTTGCAGTCTATGTTAAAGTGCAAGTGAGTCGTGAGTTCAGATAATTGTGTGTCACAGGAAAATCCCTTCCTAAAACCATGCCGATTAGCAAAAAAGAATTGTGAGCTTCTAGGTGGTTGTACAAGCGTGAAGTCATTATGTGCTCAAGCATTTCGCAACATATGTAAGGTAAAGATATGGGCCGATAGTTGTCAGGTGAGTGAACATCTTCAGATTTGTGAATTGGTATTATTTTTTCTATTAAGCAATCCGTGGGTAACTTTCCAGATGCTAGGGATTGTTGAAAAATATGGCATAAGATCTTTCTTGAGGCAGCTACGGTGTTCTTTAATATCTTGGAATTAATGTTGTCAATACCAGCTGAAGTGTATAGTATTTTGAGGTTACTTATGAATAATTTAATGCATTCAACAGTGATAACAATTGGTTCCATGTATGCGGCGTCAAGATCGGGAAGAGTTGGAACATTGGAAAAGTCCTCCGGAGTGAAAACAGATGAAAAAAACGTGTTGAATACGGTGGGGCATTCGGCGCTAGAAATAGGTATGTTTTCTGTTCCATGTAAAGTTATTGTATTAGTATCTCTTGTCGGAAATATGGCTTGCCAAAATTTTTTGGGATTGAAAGGTATTACCATGTGATGGTAGTTCATGTGAGTAGTATTTATCTTTTGCGGAAGATATCGCTGAGCAGTAATTTTTTAAACAGTCTTTCTATATCTGAGAAGCCTCAGCAGTGCGCACACGTTTAGCCCTGTTATACAAACGCTTCTTTATATTCCTTAGTTTGCGTAGAGACTCGTTCAACCAAGGGCAGGATTTGTCATTAGTTATGGAGACTATCTCGACGTACCGGTGTACTAATGCCGTTAATTTTTCCCTGTAGAGTAACCAGTTGTCATTTATGGATCGACAATTAAATAAAGGTAGTAGCACTTGGCAAAAGAATTCTTCAAGTTGGGAGTTAAGCTCATCGTAATATGCTCGTTTCTAATCGTGAATTTTTTTTTTTTTTTGTGCCAGACACGGGCTTCGTGATACTAACAGCTAGTTGAATGAGGTTATGACCACTAAAGCCGCTCATATTAGAAATGGAAAGTATTGTGTCAGGAGCGTTTGTGAAAATTCAGTCCAAGATATTGGAGGCTTGTGTAGGCGCCTTAATTATTTGGAAGAGGTTTATAACTATTTGGAATGGCTGTTAGGTTGACACTTTTTCACTCGTTGCAGTAACTTAGTGGCTATGGCACTATGCTGCCAAGCTAGAAGTCTGTGTACAGTCCCAGCCAAAGGGGCCACATTTCGGTGTATACTTAGACTTAGGTACAAGTCTTAGGATTCCAGGTAGTCCAAGATTCTCTGGTTTTCCTACTGCGGCATGCTTCATAAGCAGATTGTTCTTCTGAGATATGAGACCCAATAATTTTGTTTTTAACTAATGTTGCTTCAACTACTTTAGTTTTATTCACAATACGGTGATACACGATGTAGTGCATATAAGGAATACAGCAGACTTCAGCTATTCTCTTAGCTCTGAACTTGTTTACTGCAACAGCAGCATTCTCCCACAGTGAGGACCAACATCTGAATTATTTTCTGTTGTCTGCTTGTTCCTCAAATAATTGGGTTTGTCCCTACAGGGAACTGGTCAAAAAAACATTGATTATATGTAACCCACTTTCTTACGGGAAGAGGTGCGGTCACATATAAAATATTTTAATTTAAAATAAGAATTTCAAATAAATAAATGGGTATTATAATATTTTAAACAGTAATATAATTATGTGATAGTACAGAAAGAATGGTGTGGATTAGATAAAGAAGTTTTGACTTCTTCTTTGTGATGTACACATTCCTTTTTGCATGATATTATAATGCATGTTGCGTATGTCGAGTTACACACTTGGACAAACTTTATTATTCTCACACTCCCTCTGTCTAAGGGAGCTATATTAATTCAATTAAAGCACATAGCTTTATAAAACCTTTTGTTTGCAGTTGTTTGGCAAAAGACATGCGATAACTTTTTCTCGAGATGGGTCTACATCATATTTATACAATATTATATTAAACAATATACATTATATACAATATATTTGGTCCAAATAATCTTGGTACGTCACGTTTATGTTCATTTTTTTTCTGTGAAACAGTCGCATGACTTTGTTTTCATTTTTAATTAGGGCAACGTTTAGTACCTGTCAGTAGGACAGTAGCATGGCATTTGAAAGGATCATCAAACTTGGTCTCCTTACACAATTTTTAAACCCAGTTCTTTTTTAAACCAATACTTAAGCTACAGGAGAAGAGGCCGTTACTCCGTTGAAGGCTGCATGCTTTTTAGGCTGGTCGACTCGTGTTAAAGTTCCTGCTTAGTGATTGTCAACACTGAGGCCAAAACTTCTGCTGACAGGGATACCGAAAGCGCAATAATGCAGTGTCATCGATAAACAGTACTCTTACTTTTACGTTACTTTCTTCCCATCAACTTACGTTACCATTACTCAAATACAGTGGACAGAACGAGTTGACCTGGCTCCTTCAGTACGTCCTCTGTATAGCATTTCACACATTCTTTATCTTCGCAAACGATTCCTTTTCAAAGTTTTTCGTGGCCATCTTTTCTCGTTTTCTTGTTCGGACACCAAAAGCAACATTGAAAAAAAATCAGGCAGGCTGTATCAGGGACGCAGCCGCAGTGGGGTACATGACATGTCTTGCGCATGCTGCTGAGGGTGTGTGCCCACTAGGATGCAGAAATGACGTAACCAAATACACAAGTGACATTTATTCATGCATTACAAAGCTTACCTGTGCTGAACTTATCATACAAATACAGTTGGAACCATGTACAACAATATTCAAGTGTCAAGAAAATCCCCTTGTGTTAACCAATAATTGTTATAATTAGGTAGCCAAAAGAAAGCATTGGAGATAAGCATTTCAATTAGACAGAAAGTAGTACAATTAACCCACTAATATGATTACCGTTTTTAACATCACTAGGGTGAGCACCCCATGAACTTTTGTGTGTGTTCTACTGAGTGTTTGCACAGAAAAGAAAAGACACACAATATCTGGGAAAAGAAAAAAAAATACGAGCCGTTTCGCCAAACCCTCCGTGCATGCACCCCGCACAGCACGCCTTCATTGTCCCTTAAAGGCACTGACGATCAATTTTCACGGCACTATTTTTGCTAGTACAGTAGAACGCTTACCTGTCAGATTGTCTAATCATGAAGCGGTAACGCAGAAAACGCTGTGGAACATTTTTCATCAGAATTTTTTGTTCAGCAGTGAGGATGTATTCGTTCACGGGAAATATGCTGAAAACGGTGATAGACAAGCACGGTAGCGATTATATGCTGGCACTAGTGGGAGGCAGATGCCAAGTGTGGCCGTGCTGTAGCAAAGTATGATCTTAATTGTCTATCAAGTCTATATTCCTGCGTTTCATGTTTTCCGAATTGGTAAATGATTTCTGCGATAATAGCTATGTGTTTTCATGGTTTCTTGTCCAACTGCTTTGGTATTTAACCAGTCGAAATGAAACCAATTGGATTCAAAACGAAAAGATGCCCTTACACGTGATACAAAGTTCAGCATGTTGCCGTAGCCATGCGAGTGTTTTTGATTTCCAATAATGCTGGAGTGTCGAATAATATAGCAACAGCAATTTTAAGCAACAGTTATGATGCACTTTATAAGCGTCGACTTATGTACAGTTATCTTATAGGATACCTTCGGAGTACCAGGATTTAACCTCGAGGTCTCGTCACTTACTGGTTTTTGAGGCTTTCATTGCCAATTGAAAATTATAATTCCTACTTAAATCGTGAGCGGCATGTTGGATTCTATCACCATAAATTATGGTCATTTCATTTCTATCAACGTCTCACTATACATTCTGGCCAGTTGTCACTCCCTTCCACTAACCCCCCTCCTCCAATGTTGGCAAGGGTGTTAGAGGGGTACGGGCATGCGAGGCCGGCAATGCCCTGTGAAGGCATGCCGTACAGAGCATGCGGCATAAATGTGAGTGTGACAAAGCTGCACGAGTTCATTTTACTGCAATAGCAATTACATGGACAGTCTAGGTGCATTACAACCGTCGGCGCCACCGTCGCCGTGATGTTCTCGGTGAAGGGCTACAACATCGTCGCGGCGCGCCGTATGCCGTATGTGCGAGTGAAAGCGTGCGATGGTGAGCCCACGATGGCGGCTTAATCTCGCGCGCGCGAAGGAGGAAAGCGGGGACGAAGCGCGCCTTCTGCCGTCGCGCCCAAGGCACCAGGCGAGGGAAGTGAGGAGGGGGGAGGGGGGGCGTTCTGCTCCAGCGGCCGTGAGTTGGGCGCAGCCGCGTGAGCCCCATCTTGAAAGCGATCTACGATGGGGCAGGGTGCGCGGAGTACTGTTAGCTTCGTTTGCACTGTTCTTGCCGCTTAGTTCGTATGGAAGCGGGAGGCAGCACGGTGGTCGATTCGTTCGCTGCTGGTGCCGCGCTTCCTCACTGCAGCGTTTTCACAGCGAGTTTCCGCGGTCATCGAGTGAGATGTGTTAATGTTTGCTTGTGCGAGTGTGACAATATGCTTGTTGTTAACGAATGCATACAAGTTTATACGGCCGATAAGACTACTATACTTACGCTATCTTGCAATGTTAAGAACATAATGTGGTGAGCAAGAAAATCGGGAAATAAATACGCCACATAAATGCAAATTTCAGACATTTTACTAGTGTAAAGTACACTTACACGCCTTCTTAGTGTACGCTGAAAAAGTGCAGCGCGCTCTGTTTTTTTTTTATTGCAAGATCATTGTTAGTAATCGTTTTATCGTTTAGTTCTTTTATACGTTAAGCCGAGATCATTGTTTTTCCTGCACCTAAAAAATTTCACTTTCGCAAGCGCTGGCACAAACTAATCAAGTTAAGTAATTATGGCGTTTATGTTCCAAAACCACTTTCTGATTATGAGGCTTGCTGTAGTGGGGGGCTCCGGCATATTTTTGACCACCTGGGTTTCTTTCAAGTGCATCTAAATCTGAGTACACGGGTGTTTTTGCATTTCGCCCCCATCGAAATGCGGCCACCGTGGCCGGGCCCGGATTTGATCCCGCGACCTCGTGCTCTGAAGTGCAACAGCATAGCCACTGAGCAACCACGGCTGGTGAATCTAATGGTGTGTTTGGCTGGGTGCTCCAAGGCTCTGCCTCGGAGCAGCCACATCTGGAGCAGCCACATCTGGAGCCGCTCTCCATCCGAGCCGGAGCGTTAAAGCGACGGAACCGCGGATACATGAGCAGCTACCGCAATTACGCCACCGCAGCACAGATACAGTGAGCTATAGCACCAACGTAGATTAACGTTGCCTAGCACAGACCCGATAAAAATGGCGACTTCGGCTTTTGCCGCGCAACAAACGGAAATGTGCGGGCGTCACGTAATCGGAGCTCGGCAAGATCTCGGAGCCGCGACGACGAGGGTCGGAGCGGCTCCGAGCGCTCCGGTTGAATTTTATTGCGTGGACGGAACCAACCAAACACTCCTGGAGCGCTCCGTTTCAACCACGCGAATGCCTGCCGTGTGTCAGAGCGTCGATTCCCTGGGACCAGCCGAAGATACCATAACTCTTTAGTGGGCGAACTTTGGGCAACATTGCTAGGCAACAAACAGTTGTACACGTGCCAACCTGCGAACCTCAGAATTCGCGAAAATCTCGCACCCAGGGCCAGGACATAGCAACGGGGGGGGGGGGGGGGGAGGGGTTGCAAGGGGCCAGTGGTGGGGGTGGGGGTCTTATATACTTCTGACGACAGAAGACCTAGGAGCCCCGGGTGCCAGACGACCTAGCTACGCGCCTGCACAGGACTAATCAGGCGAGAAGGAGCGGATATAGCACGCACTTTGCTCTGAGCGCACACCTTTTGTTGGACACACACACCTTATTAACTGACTAATGGGTAGTAAATCTGGAACACCGGAGATTGACTCAGATCACTGACTTCTTCAGCAACTTTGCTGCTGCCGATTTGTCCTGCTTTAAAAGAAAAAAAAAAGAAGAAAGAAAGAGAAAACACTCTTCTGAAAAGAAACTTGCTCGAAGCAGGTACCTCCGGTGTATGGATTCTTGCGCTGCCATGAGAACACAGAGCATTGTGCCACCACCATTTTGTTTTTTTTTTTGCAATCTCGCGCCGCGCCGTCTTTCAACAGCTTTAAAACATTTTTGCGAACAGAATTTATTTTCCGTAATAGTTGACATTTTCGTAAAATCGTAGAACGATCCTAAATTCGTAAATATTACGAAATATTCAGGAGAGATGGCCGCTGTGAAGAGAAGACGAAGAAAAGCGTACAAACACCGGCGCTTTCCTGCTTTTAGATCCCCTGTTTTCTGGCGCTTTGTTCTCGACATGAATGTGTATACCGGCCTCTTTTACACTGATAACTCATCGGTCACCTGAAACTTATTGTCACTTAACACTGTTGCGGCCAATCTTCAGAAAACACCGCGGAAAGACAGGGTTCGAGGACATGCAACGCAGGCGTAAAAACGGCATGGTCGTCGAGCTGCGTGAAGAGGCGGCGCGCCGAACCGTTCATGGGCGTCAGAAGTTCCTTCCTTACGGTTTTTGTTCAGAATTGTGCGTGCTCGTTACGTGTTAAAGTGCTCCTTTACCCTTCATACTATATCTCGAGTAGCATGTGTGAGCCTTCGCTAACCTCTCCACTTGGACTACACCCTCTTCTTGCAAAGCACTCTAAACATTTTACACCCTTAAGGGTGTTTTCTTGTCGCACTGTAACACCCATATCGTTAGGGCCTTAAAACATTTATAGAGGACGACAGCGGAGCTCTAACGAGACGTGCGATAACAAAAGACGTAGTTGAAAACTATGTAATCATTCTGACAGCCTTGGGCGCATATAAATATCCGACAGGAGAGTTTCCTATCTCTCCCTCTGACATTCTCTTGCCGGGTATTTCTGTGCGCCCAAAGCTGTCAGAATGATTACATAGTTTTCAACTACGTCTTTTGTCATCGCACGTCTCGTCAGAGATCTGCTGTTGTCCTCTAAAAATTTTTTACGGCTGTGACGGTAAGAGTGCTACCGCGTGACAAAACCACCCTTAAAACACCCTTAAAAGTGTAAACATTTTTAGAGTCCCACGGCACGGTGTGTAGCTGCCGCTGGTTCCTCAAGAATTACAAAGAGAGGCGTCCGAGATATCGGGACTAAATTGGTCTACGAAGTCTTGCAATGACATGCAAGTACAATCGCGAGGACGCTCTGAAAATGGGGTCACCATAAATGGACACGTCATATCTCTGCTAGAATCCTTCGCATTCCATAACGACTGCTCTTTAGCTTGCTGGAGAAAGACAAATGTAGAAATTAAATCGGCAAATTCAATTTTCACTGATAACAGTAAAATAGTATATGAAAGTAAATAAATAAATAAAGCATCATGGGTGATGAAGATTTTCACTTTCTCTAAGCGCGTCTGACCAGACCGGCAAGCTGTGGCAGCCGCGGTGAAAGAGGTGTTCTGTCTGTCTTGACCCCTTTGGATGCGTGTCAGCTTCACCGTTTTCTTAAGCAGGAATACAGTGCAATAGACAGGACAGGAGGAAGTGAGAAACCTGTGAGAACACCTAGGTTGGTCAGTCTCTTCATCGTGCCGTGTCCATTGTGCTGCTTTCTGCTAAAGTCATTAAGAACCAGCCGTACGCTTCATTTTCCCTTTTAACCACATTCTTTTTTCTTCCCTATCAAAACTTACCCAGTACTGGAATATTGCATTGCGATCGCGATAAGTTGTATTCAAAAAATATATATATTCAAATTCCTGAAATGTGTATTTTTCTTCTTGCAGGAAATCGGCGCCAGCGAAGGCGGACCGACGCCTCTACGCAACGAGGCGAGGCCTCTGCACAACTGCGTCGTCATAGCAGCATTCACGCTGCGGCTGTTCCTCCTGGAGCGGAGCTGATGGCTGTGAAAGCCATGGACATGTGCAACAATACACACTATATATTCACTCGTACCATGCAGAAAATGGCACGACGTAGCTGCTCCACACAATTGCAATACCTGTACACTGGCCCGGAGAGAGCAAAATGTATACTGAGAACAAATTCTCACTCGGCATGGAGCTGGCCACTCCAAAGGTTCTACCAACACGCCCTTTCGTTCAAATCAAGGTTAAAAAAAAGCGAATTCCGTCTATGATCTGCGTCACATCAGCGTTGTCTAGTCTTATACGCGATGTATCTTGGAGGACTGCCGAAAATTCTTATATAGCGCTAGAAATAAAAACGCAATTTTTTAAAAGACACTGGATAATCGAGAATGGCGGATGTCGGAAAACAGACTACCGTCCTAATTTTTTCGCTAATTAGTTATATGCACTAATTCACCTTATCTAGCGCATTTATATGGCTTGAGATATATAAAGTTCGTGGTAATTGACGAAGTGATCTGCTATCAATTTTCAAATCGCGCGAGATGTCCTTCTGCTAGGTCCTACAACAGAATAAATTTTCTTACATTTTCCGCTCGGAAACTGAAACTGGGCGCTTGTGGGGAAACCACGTGTACAAACCGTACCACGCAATGCGAACCATCTTTATTGTTTCGATGTGGTGATTACGGCTCATGAAGTGTCCTTGGCTTCACTGTGACGTTGGTACTGCAGAATATCGGCAATGACCTATCATTGACACCGCAAATGTAATTCTTTCCTTAGTGCTAGAAATGTGCTCATTTTCGGTGATTTTATGTTTTAACGTTTTATTTCAAGACGTAGTAGTCGCGACGTAGGTGACACATAAAACCACAGCCTGTTCACTGGTGTTTTGAATGGATGTAAAGCAACAATACCTCGATTTGGTCGAGTTGGTTTATCTTGACGGTGTTCAAAAAACGCGCTAAAGACGAAGACGACAGGAACACATACGATAGGACAGGCGCTGAATAGCCAATTATTCCGTTTATTTCAAACGATCGTCCATTTTATGCTGTGCGCATCAGGTACCTCATGCACGCATAATCATACAGAAGATTGTATGCGGTAGAGCCACGGTAGCGTTCCGCCTTCCACTGCTGGCACGGGCGCTAAGTCAATCAGTTCATACACAAGATTGTATAGTCAATTCGTTCACGTGTGTTCACGTGTGTTCACGTATAGAAATACCTATATTTCTTTCGAGGTACCTATATACACACGTAAAAGCATTGACTATACAATCTTATGTATGAGATGACTGATTTATACAATCTTCTGTATGATGATGCGCGCATGTTGTACCTGATGCGCATAGCATAAAATGGATGAGCGTTTTAAATAAACGCTAGTTCGAAGTTCAGCGTCCCTCTTGTCGTAAGTGTACCTGTCGTCTTCGTCTTTAGTGTGTTTTGTGAACAATGTCAAGATGTAAATCAGCAATAACTGTGGAGGCAGTATTTGAGACCGTTTATGTGAAACTTGAAAGAAGCACCTTTAGAAACATCACCGAAAACAATAGGTACTGAGAGTAAAAGAAAATTCAGAAACATAAACAAACTATGCTCCTGACTTCTAATGCTTACTATTGAAGTCAGACCACGCAGTAAAGTATTATGCAAATTACTTGGCGTCAATATTGGCCACAGTGATGTCCATGCTATGCGGAAACGCAGTAGCTTCACAATTGTGAAAACGGATAGGTTCATAATGTACAGGGAACATTTGTTTTTGTAATTGCAGCAGGCACCTGGCTCGTTTTTTAGTGCATTCTTTAGGCTCGCGAAGCAATGGTTGTCAGGTCAGGGAGTATGCACAAGCCTCCTCATACCTGATTAGTTGATTATTGCACTCGATCAGCTTTTCTGCGCAAACAGGCTAGTCTAGTGCGCGTTCGACTAGCGCTGGAGCCACCATTTGCTTTGTTCAGTTCCTGTAGAGTACTGTACAGTAACGTAAAGTGTTTCACAATTTTGTACAGTAATGAATAAGGGCACCCGCACAAGCGGTATTCAAAATGTAAGAGCTTTAAATTGAAGAGAAATGCTAGGCAAGCTTTGGCCGAAGGCCGCTCTGAAACTGACTGCATGCTCTTGTGTGAGCGAAAACACCACACAACGGGAAGGATTGCTCGTAAATATTTGTACATATGGTGTCAAAACGCTGATAGAATAAAGCAAACCACGATGGGAAAAGTTAAATTGCGCTTTAAGTCAGTCGAATAAAATTATCAAAGCATGTTGCTGTGTGAGTGAAATCCACGCACAACGGGACGGATTCCTTGTAATAATTTGTACATACGTTGTCGAATGGATAAAGGCAACCGGCGATGGCAACAATAACCTTGCACTTTATATTACTCGAACACAATCATCAAAATATGACGCACTGATGAGCACCTGCCGTAGTTTGAGACATCGTTGAAACAGCTTAGACGTCGTATCGGAAACTTAGACAACCCGACAGTAGCTTCTAAGCGCTTTTTTTTTGTCGTTTGATTGAGAAAGTGCTAGGAGCACTGCAGGCTAGCTTCGACGACAGCTCCATTCAAGGTTTTATTTTTTCAGACTCCCCAATATGACGACACATGTCAAATCTGACCAATAGCTTAACTTGGATCGTCATTTCACACGTTCTACTACAGCGTTGCTGTAGTAGAGTCATTCCGACAGACATGTTTAAGAACGCGTAGAAAAACTGTGGAACAAATTGATCGATCGCTATAGGCCTGGTAAGGAAAGAGCTGAACGGTTTCAAACGTCACGACCATCACTTTTTCAGGGGCGGCAGGCACACACAAGAATAATAATAATAATAATAAAAAGAAACCATACCACGTACGCGCCGTCACGTAAAATTCTAGACAAGCGTGACAAAGCAGCTACTGTGCTAAGCTTCGTTTTGGCGCATCGATGACGTGTGAAGGAAGTGCCCACTACGAACCGTAATCGCCACGACTACAGTGTACTAATACACTGTAAAACGACGAAATAAAAAATACGGCTTGGCCCACGTGACACAGACTGGGAGACGTTAGAGGACTTCCACAACTGACGTTTCCTCTGCACGTGGTTTCTTGCATTCCTGAAGCGCCCAGTTTGTTACCCAGCTATCTCCTCCTGCGTGGCCTAGGATAAGGACTTCTCGCGTGATTTGAAAACTATCAGTTTTCGTCAGCAGTTACAACTATTATATTGTCAACAGCTACGTATCTACGCTAATGAAATAGTACAAGTACGGTATTTGACTATATAGTCAGAAAATGAGAACACCTAACGTGTTTTTCTGATGTCCGCCGTTCCCGATAATTTGTCTTCTAACAAATATTATTTATTTATTTATTTATTTATTTAAATACTCTCAATGCCATTGCAACGTTACAGAAGGAGTACTGTTCTAAATATTCACGTGCTCATGTTCAAATGGCAGTCTTGAATGATGCATGCAAGGGTATCTGGTGATGAAGGCAGGGAGGTGATTCCATTTTTTATCCTGAGCGCTCTAGTTTTAGGAATGTTTGGCAATCTTTGCAAAAAACACGCGTTATTGACTCAACACACATTGTACACCCTATTGTGAAGAAATATAGGCCTGCCGCCCACTGTAGAAACGCCCATGTCGCCCACCGACGGCAACGGCCGGCTATCCTTTCTTTTTCTAACTGTACATTTAATATACAGGGTGCCCCGACTATCATGCACCAAGACTTAAACATGAGCAAATGCCACGTAAATGGACAGAACCAAGGTAATGTTATTTGCCGTCGCTTTGACATACTCTGATTATTTCTTGCATTCCGCATAACTACATAATTACTCTTAATTAACCAACTTCCGAAATGTCACAATTAGATTAAAAGTGTCAGTGCAGCTTTCTGTTGCGCAATACGTGCAACATAAAAGTGTTCTTCCAAGCGTGAAGGAAGCCCGCGAAGACGCACCGTATGCCTCGAGCAGTCACTCGTGCGGCAGTTTTGCGTGTATTCGCGGGCTTCTTTCATGCTCGAAAGGACGCATTTATGTAGCAGATATGGAGTACGTAACAGAAAGCTGTATTGGGAGTTGTTTTTGTTGCTGTACAATTTTCTGATTTACACATTTAATCATCATCATCATCATCAGCCTGGTTACGCCCACTGCAGGGCAAAGGCCTCTCCCATATTTCTCCAACAAACCCGGTCATGTACTAATTGTGGCCACGCCGTCCCAGCAAACTTAATCTCATCGGCCCACCTAACTTTCTGCCGCCCCCTGCTACGCTTCCCTTCCCTTGGGATCCAGTCCGTAACCCTTAATGACCATCGGTTATCTTCCCTCCTCATTACATGTCCTGCCCATGCCCATTTCTTTTTCTTGATTTCAACTAAGATGTCATTAACTCGCGTTTGTTCCCTGACCCAATCTGCTCTTTTCTTATCCCTTAACGTTACACCTATCATTCTTCTTTCCGTAGCTCGTTGCGTCGTCCTCAATTTGAGTAGAACTCTCTTCGTAAGTCTCCAGGTTAATCTACCTACAGTATTTCAGAAGTCGATTAATTAAGATTAATTATATAATTAGGCGCAATGCAAGAATTAATCTGGGTATATCCAAGCGAAGGCAAACGACAATACCGTGGTTCTGTCCAGTTACGTGGAATTTGTATATTTTCAAATCTTGGCGCATGATAGGTGGGAAACCCTGTACAGTACGTCATGCAGTGCAAGTACTGCGAATACTGTAGAAAGTCTTGCGCACACTAAGCGAAGACAACAAGAAAAGGACACAAAGACGGAGCTGGTCTTTGTGTCCTGTTCTTTTTGTCGTCGCTTAGTACGCGAAGAACTTTCGACAATGAAGGCAAACGAACTAGCCCGCCTCTCAGTCTAACAAGCATGATAGGCGGGATATTTGGTTTGAATACTGTTGTATTGGCTGAATACTTTAGTATTTGCGCAGCATGGTACGTGGGTCGTATAGTTTTCCCTCGACAGTGGGTACGCATAGTACAAATTAAGCCGCATTTTTAACGATAAACAATTAGTAGGTGGCGCAGAGCTAAGACGTACAACCCCGTTTATTTCCTTGCTATGCCTATCACTGCGCGTGCCGTGTGTGTGTGTGTGTGTGTGTGTGTGTGTGTGTGTGTGTGTGTGTGTGTGTGTGTGTGTGTGTGTGTGTGTGTGTGTGTGTGTGTGTGTGTGTGCGTGCGTGTGTGTGGTTGTGTGTGTGTGTGTGTGTGGTTGTGTGTGTGTGTGTGTGTGTGTGTGTGTGTGTGTGTGTGTGTGTGTGTGTGTGTGTGTGTGTGTGTGTCGTTGAAAGCGGGGGCCTACCTTGCGCGAAATAAAGCTTCGTTTTATGATATGCTGTTGTTTATTGATCTCAAGGGTACTGACCTTAGCCACAAAGCTGACTTCTCAGTTTTCTTTGTGTGTGCGTGTCTGTTTTAACACAATGACTTTCTTGGCGAGCCTGGATATAGCGATATCTCATTATGTGGGCCTACTGCGAAGGTAGTGCAGCCACGGACGCAAGTGTCCGTGTCTGCGCGCCTAACTTTTTTCAAAGTGCGACGCTCTTCGTATACTCCCCTCACGCTACGGGTGACGCCATAAAGTGCCATGCGCAGTGACTCCGCCCTCAGCACGTAGACGAGCGCTATGCCGCGATGATCGCGAAGGGGTACTTTCAGTACATCGGGAGAGCGTCATGGAATGAGACAGAGAGAGATGTATTATTGATAGGAAAGACAAAGTCGGCGACATGAGCTAGTGCGTTCTAGTTAGCTACCCTGCATTAGTCACTGTACGTATATGTTATCTATGCAGTAAATCTAGGATGGGAGAGGAGGACCGGTATTCTTTCACAAGTGTCCCGGCGGTTAAGGTGTCCTGTTTATCGGCGAGGTCGCGACCTCCGCTTTCCGATTGGAGACGCCGGACGTTGTCGCTCTAGCGCGGCTCACAATAAAGCGTATACGGTTCACAGACCCCATTCTCACACCGAACTCGCCAAAAAAGACATTGTCTTTCACCGACATCAACTAGAGGTGGAATCGCCTTCAAATATTCCTTTTTTTCTCGCGACGCGAACCAGGTAAGAATTGCAGCAGTGCGCCACATCATTTCTGCAGCGCAAGCCTATAGACAAGGAATTTCGATGCGGCGCGGGAACTTCGCTCAAAGGTGGGTATGCGTTACCGGCGTACACCTACGCGCTGTGGCGACGCTCGTGCAACGTTTGTGGACCCGCTGCGATGGCTCAGTGTCTGTGTGGAGAACTGCTGCTGCTGAGCACGACGTCGCGGCATTCCTGACCCCGGTGACCGCTATCCGCATACTGTTCTCTGTGTCATTGGTGCCCATCAATAAAACCGAAGTCTGTAAACGATGCTTTCATAATTCGTTGCAAATTAGTATGCTATCACCCACTCCACCTAAATACCATAGCCAGGCACGTACCCAGGATTTTTTTTTTTCGGGGGGGGGGGGGGGGAGGAAGGGGCCCCCAAGGTAACTTTTCTAGGCAAGTGACGGGGGGGGGAGGGGGGGGAGGCGTCTAATAGTCTGAACGTGAATAATGCCTACCATTCGCCATAAAGGCGCGTAGACCCGCAAAACAGAATTGAAATAAGGTGTACCTCATAGTGACACCCCTCCCCCTATGAGATACACCTCTCCTTTACTTGGCAAACAAGGAACCACATCAAACGGACGCGCGCATGAAAGAAGCGCAGGAAGAACACTGACAAGAACAAGTAAACAAGCGAAAGTGTAAAATAAAGATTTCTAGTAGCGGTATTTGAAATAGCTCTGGAAGAATTAGATATACATATATAAATATTTCCGGATAAAACACAGTTCTTTTGGATCCCTCGTTTACTGCGCTACTATTTTAGGTGCCAAAACCGCCTCGTGCTGTTATTCAGGAAGTTGCGTAACGATACGTGGTCACCATCCCGTACAACCGCGTAGAGCACAGGACGCTGCGGTTCCATACGTACTGCGCCCACCGCGGAAAGTTAGAAAACGCCCCACACAAGCATTGCAGAGTGGCTACATCGGACGGCTCCACTGATAACTGTATAAACGTCATTCAAAAAACACGGAATTATTCTCCCCTTCCGGCCGCGTTTCATCTTCCTTTTTAAATAAAAAGATGTTGATGCATAAATATTTTCACAAACAACGGTTACATTTCTTAATTTTAGTTTTTCCTTCCTGTTTGGCTATTATTGCCTTGGCTCTTTCCCTTAGTAGATCACTTAATTTCTCAACTCCTTGCGACTCTTGTTTACAGTTGCCAATTTTGCACGAAAATTGCTGTACAATTAGCGAAAAGCCACACGAGGTAACGGGTGACAATCATATTGCTTCTGGGTTTAACGGGTATTGCAGGGTCTGATGATGGACGCTGTTTCGCATTGTTATATTTGCCACCTTATCTAACCCATATCACGGGCATATCGTTCCGAGGATCTGCCAGCGTCACGGCGAGCCGTCACTCGAAGAAATAATTAAGTAAAAGGAAAAGGTAAACGCAACTGGCGTTTTTTCCGACCGCAACTCATTCCAGGAGCATACAGACCAGCTAACTACGAACCAATTCCATTTCCTGGTCCCTGGATCAGTCTAAGCAAAAAAGCTTGAACTAACGAATCAACATCGATGCGCGTGATCGCTGAATGGACGGAGACAGCTGAACTCATCTCGAGGTAATCGCGCGGGAACTGAATCGATGAGAAAACTGGCCTTCACACCCCAGAAGATGATAACTACCGCCCTCCAAAAAGAGGGGGAAAAATTGACAACCATTGCACTCTGTGAAGCTGGAATGGCAGCAAGAGCTGACGACAGTCAAACCTCTCCAACGAAAAGCAAAGTGCTTCAAGTGCTTTAGCAAAGTGCATTGGTTGTCAATTTGTTCAAAGTGCATTAGGCCCTGCCCATACATGGGCCGATCCCGAAGATAGTGTAATTCAGGGCCCATTGGTGTCGGTGGTGAAACAGGCGTTGAATGCTCCGCATACGTGAGTCCATGCCGAAGGTAGTCCAACGCCGGGCCGACCCCCGACGTAGGTAAAGCAGGCGTTAAGCATTCCCCATACTTGGGCCCATTACGAATATTGATAAGGGCGTGTTACAGGTTTCCGGGCCAAGACGGGTATGTGCCATTGAGCTTGGACCCTTTCTGCACAATCACCAGGATCGGCCACATGATGATTTTTTTTTGTTGACGACTGCCGAAAAAACTACGGAAGGTTAGTCACACACAGCGTTCACTGTAAAAGGCAGCAAAATATTGACTACGGAATAGATTGATTTGTCGGCGCTTTAGGAATATGTGTGAGGAATGGTGGCGTGGGTGGGGGGGTGCGGGGGTACGACGCATAATTTCGCCCCCCTCCTGGGTACGTGCCTGACCATGGCAATGACTACCTTTCTTGGCTTAGCTACACTGAAGTGCAGCCGTATGGGTGCGCACCTGGGGAAGTTGCCTGAAGTCGGCAACGACATTTGTATGGTAAGGGCTGCTTACATGTGTAGTGATTTCGCACCCAAAACGACAAATAAAAGAAAGGCATTACTGACTCGTGGTGATCGATCCTACCGATTAAGGTTCCTACCGGCAGTTGATTGTGGTTATAATTTGTTAGTGGATTCCCGACATGTATTCGGGAAGGTATCTGCGTTCATAATCATGTCTCAATCTCGAACAAAACTCTCGGTAGTGACAATTGCACAGACCAGTTTCTTGCTTTGACTTCGTCACGGGGCTGTCATATAACGTCCTGCTACCCGACGATCCAACGTTGACTCGTGACGCACAGATATTCATATACAGTATACAGAAATTGGCCGCTTATTCCAAGATGTCGCAAAATTCTCGCGAGAAAAAGAAGGGGGGGGGGGGCAGAATTGAGACGCGTATACGGAGCTTTGTGCGACAACCAGAAAGCGCAGAAACTAAACGGCTGCTCATTCTCAGCAGGAAGGAAGCCGATCTCAAAAAAAAAAAAAGAAAAGAAAAAAAAATTCAATGAACATTGCCGTTTGAAGAATCGAGACGTATGATTTAGGTTGGAACACGCGTACGAACGCATCCCTCGCCTTTCTACTAGAGCCAACCAGGAAGCTAACACAAAGCAACGAATTATTATTTCTCATACGTTCAGGCTCAGCCCTGGGGTGCATGTAACACAACATTCACGCGAAAGTTCTGTATAGTTGTATTCGTGTTGCAGCTGGAATTCAGGTAAATGACGACAGAATCGCGATAGCAGAAACCGAATCTACTAGCCGACGAGGCCTCTGCCGGCACTCGCAATGATTATACAATGAAAAGCCGTCTTTGCGAAAGTATTTGGCACGTGCTGCAGACGGGTGAAGCAAAAGGTCGGCCTGGCTGAGCAGCTGCCATTACGACCTACGCAATGTAAACGTGTCGCAGACTGCGTTCACACGCCACCGTGGTTCTCCTGGAAGCAAGAGGGGCCCCACTGAGCACATAGCGCAGTAAGCTCGCAAAGAACACACAGCAAATTATGACACGAGCAAATGTAGTCTAGTCGCATCCATCGCACCATTTTGTTCTATCAAGGAGCTTGATTGCGTTCCGCCACAAGTAAAAGAAACTATCTCTGCACATTTCCATTGGGAATCCTAGATATTCAGGAAATCAACAGGTCATTAAAGCTTAGACGTTCCCGAAAGCGCCGTTTGCAAACCCCATGTAAGTAACCAAAGCATTTATGCCAGTTTTTAGCGCTACCGCTCCGTAAACAAAACTGATGCAGTATCACCCAAGTCGTCCTTTATTGGTCTGAACAAAACGCTGCAACGTCATCCGTGTAAACAAGAATATAGACTTCAATACCAGTGTGCACAAACTGTGTGCGAACAGAAATGCGCAAACTGTGCTACGTCTTTGGGCACTTGGACACATTCGAGGGGGCAGTATAAACGCGCAAAAAGACTGGCGATATCCCCGACACACTTCTGCGTCCTTGAAGGCTACTAAATACTCTTCAAGCAACAAATTTGCGAGAAGGCGCCCGTGATGATTATGGCGTCTGCTACGTCGTCTGCTACAGCGTCACATGATTCATATATTAAATAAGAGAAGGAATGTTTGGTAACACGCACAGGTACATAACTTACTTTCTAAATATTTTAGACAACGCGTTATTGCGCAAATAACTGAGTCAGATATGAAAATATAAGATGACATGACAGCAGATAAACTTCATACTTGGCTTGGATTTCAGTTTGACAGGAACACAGACGCTTTCGTTAATGCGAACAGACACATCTTCGCTGTTTTAACTTCTTGGCCAAATTATCGAGGATGGCTAGTTTGGCGGACTAGCTTTTTTTCAATTCGTATGTTGTAATATAAGTGAGAAACTGCGGCCAGTGGCCGTGTTGTCAAAACAGGCCATGTAATAGTAATGGTCAAGTTTTGTTACATTGTTGTATTTTACAATTTTATGGAAATGTTTGTTTTTTGTTTTTACAAGGAACTATTGACCAGATATGCCGTATTTTGTTCAAAATTTTAACAATAATACCAGACTTTTAGGAACACACATGGTTGCCTTACTTTTGTGTTTACTGACATTGTAATTGTGCACATCTCCTACTATTAATAATTGCAAACTATACGAACTTGTTTAACTAATGATAATAAAATACAATAGTTGCAAATTCTTTTGTTTTAATCTTAAATTTCTCAATGTAGCCAGTGTTTTGTGTTTACCAATGGTGCATGTTGCTAGACTTTTGTACTTTTTATTGCAAGTTTAAAATATATTTTTATTATTATTTTACACAAATAAAACACTTTTGTGTCCTAAAAGTTTATATTTATTTACCTTTGTTCACTTTTTTTATTGCAATGACATTGCCAGTTGCAATATGAATCGGCCAGTCTTCAGTGAAGCTACGTGGACGTGAAAACGCAGCTTTTCCGCGCAGTGATTTAAGAATTACTCAGGATCATGCTGTGTAAGAAAATAATTATGACGTGTCTAGCTAGCCAAGTTATAATACATTCCTTTCAAATTATAAAGGTGGCGCAGGAGTCGAACAATGCGGCGAAGAGTTGACGAAGCCAGGAAAACAACATGAAATGTGGTTACTGTGTTTACATTTCTGTCGGCTACGAGTACTACGACTCCTAGTTAAACGGTTGAAAATTCTTTGGTTCTGCAGTCAAGTATGGGCGAAGATCGAACGCCGTTGGTGTGTTCGCAATGTGCCTGTGACGGATCGAATGTGACCATAGAAAGCGACTAGCCAAAGTCCGGATCGCAGTGAATGTATACGCGCCCTCGAATCGGGGTAAGCAAACCTAGGACCGATGTTGTTTCACAAATCGCCCAGCGGCTATGGTGTGTCCTGTTGATCGCGAAGGCGCAGCGTCCGCTGTGCGAGTGGAGACACCCGACGCAAAAACGCCCGTGCACCGCGAGCTTTGGGTGACGCACTAAAGAAGCCGAAGTGGTCATGATTAGGCCAAAGCCCCTCTACTACGACGTCCCTCAACTCGAAGTCGTAGCGTTGGGATGTAAAACCCCACGGCAAGGGTGTATGCGGTTGAATAATAATTGATTCCTTATAATCAGTTTCGCCACAGTAGGGTGCTGTCATGCGGTGAAGAGTACACGATGTACGCGGAATTACAGCAAAGCACAAGACCGGAACGGAGGCAATATCACGGGGCTTAGTACGTTTTCCTTGAATATACACGCGCGTACGCACCGTCTCAGGTCACGGTACGAGTACAGATATGTTTTAAATGTACAGGCATGCCTTCAGAGCTATTATCTTCCGTCAGTGTGGCTATCTTGTTTCGCACGGTTTTGCGTTACCTGTATATGAGATCAAAACAAGGCATATTACGCGCTCCTTAATTAATACATCACCGAAAGCGTTGTTTCTATATTATGAGCTGCCACTTTCGGAATGGTAAAAGCTGTTGCCAGGAAATGAAACGCCGTCTAAAGAGAAATGGTCGAAAAGTCCCGGAAGCGCTCTGGACTCGAAGCTCACGTGTATTCAATACCGCTCGATTAACGGTTGTAAACTGTGGCATCATTCGAACCTGCGACTCCACAAAACCAATGCACTGGCATCTCGTATGAAGACTTCATTTCCGTTAGCTTGCTGTAAACAAGGAGGTCGTCTTTAATGTCTACTGATCTACTGAATGTCTACTTTCATCGTCTTTAATGTCTACTGGTCTACTGAATAGGTTTCTATACCAATTTTTTATGCGTTACCAATGTCATTTAGTTTTCTCCCCCGGTATCCTCGGTACACTATGCAGGGCACGCTGTATATATTTATTTGAAGTATATGAAGCAGTGTTCTGAGTGGCCAGCGAGCTATCTTTATTTTGTGTAGGTTCATTACAGCCTTTGTAGAAAGTTGCTCATTGAAGCGTTCCAGGGTGTCATACTGCCGCTAATAGAAATGCTTCCCAGACTCCTAAAACAACAGCATGAGAGACGGTTGAATTCCCATGTAAACAGAGAGTTTTAAGCGCAATGCATTGCGAATTTTTTACTTTCCTCCTTTAAATGCCAGTGTTGCAGATAATCAACCCCCCGGTTTCCCATGTGATTTCGTGTACATACGAAATTTGCAGTTTGTTTCTCCAGTGTCCTCTGTGAGCTAAACAAGGCCTCTTACATATATCTGGGGAAAATGAGGGACAGGGTATGAACAAAGTGTAGGCAAAGTTCCAAATGGGTAGGTGAAATGCGCATTTTCTAGCAGAATACGTATGCAAGAGGCTCATAGCGCTGGCATAATTACAACTACACGTGAGGTCGAATTTTTGCGAACATGAGGCGAACAATACGCCATGTTTATGTGCAATGGTAAATATGTTTTGAACAAATACAGCGTTAAAAAGAAACTGTAAGCAAGGGTTCCAAAGTATCACGCTACTGCTGTTAGCTAGGTCTCGCAATGTCCCAAGAGAACTCTGCGTTTCAGATATTTATACTTTGAAAGCATGGCCAGCATTTTAAGTGCAATATGTCGCGTAGTTTTAGCGTTTCTGGCTCATTTAGAACTGGCACAAATAACTATTGAACCTTCATATTTATTTATTTATTTATTTATTTATTTATTTATTTATTTTGCTTTTTCATGTGTGATACATTAGTTTCGTCTGGTGTCCGCACTCGACTAAATGAGGCCGCTTCGTTATGTTTGGTGACTGTCAGGACAAATTAATGGGTGATGTTCAGGTGAGATTCAAAACAGACGGGTAACTGGGGCTCGCGATAAATTACGCATACAAACACTTTAGAGTGTTAGAGCGTGTGTAACGAGCAGGGAAGCCCGATGGCCTGAGCTATAAAAGCCAACACGAAAAAAATTTGCCGAAAATTGGTGGTACGCTCTGTTCTGTCCTCTCTGTGCGAAGTTAAATGCAGTTGGATCAAACACAGCCTTTGTAAAAAAAAAATCTTATTCAAGTGTTAGATCGTGTGATATTGCCGCTATCAGCTATGCTACCCACTGTCCCGACATACATATGGGTACAACAGGTTTGCAAATAAAAGGGATGGGAAACAGGGTTACTGCAATGTGTGATAAAATTTTTATGTTCCTGGTCCTCTTCGAAGCGTTGCAAATAATTAGAGACGTCGGTTTTCTTGCCCTATTTTCAGGCGTCATAACATGTTGCGTCTTAGTTTTAGCGATGTCCTCGGTAAACTAAACAGGACATTTTGTTTATATTTGGCAAAAATAAAGGGCGCATTATGAGCAATATGTAGGTAAACTTCAAAGACAGGGGACTAATTATGACGTTTGCAGTAAATTACGCATGCAAGCTTTAGGTAACTTTATGAATGTGTTTTGCGAACAAAGAATTAATGCTAATGCCTTGGGAAACTGTGAACTAAACCAATATCAAACCTAGCGGGAATTCAGTGGGGTGGGGGGTAGGAAGGGAGGGAGGACATCATGGTAAATAATAAAGACGGCAACACTAGCCCATCTAAGTCTCTTAATTAACCATGGTAAATGCATATGGCGCGGTAACATATTTGTTTATGAGTTACTGGCTTTTTAAAAAATCCCCAGGTGCTCCAAAGTTTTTCAAACGTAACAGTCACACACACAAACACACACACATATACAGGGTGTCCCAGCTAACTTGGACCAAGATTTTGAAAAAAAAACCTATGCGATCTTCAGAACAGAAATCGCGCGGATGTTGTTAGCGTTTATCTGAACTTATAGTACCATTATTTTTGCTCGTCTTTTTATAGTAATTAGCCGAGATAGATTAATTAACTTATTAAATATAGCTTGAAACGTTCAGGCGTCAATAGGAAAGTTGTGAAGTTACACAAATATTGCCCAATCCAGGTACTTCCAACGAGATGGACTTGGCGTTGCCGCTTTTATTCGGGAAAAAACGAAAGCCCGCGGAGTTAAAAAAAAAAAAAACATGACAGCGCGCTTTGTGCGCCCGAATGCGCCGCGATTACAGCGTTCCCATGAGTGATTTGTAAAAACATCGCCAGCGCCGCGCCTTCCCTTCACTTACGAGAAAGGGCGGGCTTCAAGCTTTGCTAGGCTCTGACATTACCGGCAGCGGCTGGCGACGGCGCTCCAAAAAAGCGCTTCGTCAGCAACTGCTCGCACCTGTAAGAACGCGCCGTCATCAGCCGTTTATTACGATATGACGAGAAGAGAATTTTTTTCCACCGCTCAATTGGATGCGGAAGAGAAAAAATGCACACAAAACATACATGATACATGTAGAACCTGTGCGAGAGAGAGCATCGTTTGTTAAAACGCCGCTTTTCTTCAAAGCTGTGCTAGCGGCTAAATGCATGTGAGCTCGACTGTCTATTACTGTCGTGCCGCGCAACCATTTCGAAGAAATTGTTTTCAGTGTCTAAAGTATGCCGTATTCAAGCGAGGAGAAGGCGAACATCGTTTTAGCCTTGAGAGCGGCACGGGGCGACAATAGGAAACCTGAACGTATACCGACATTGGCAATCTGGGGGAAGACCTAGCGCGAACACAATAATGAGGAGTTACTTGACGCTGAAAGAAACAGCTAGCTTCAAGAAGAAGCGGCACAGAAAGGGAGCCATCAGTCAAGAGGCTGAAGGAGACATTTTAGCTTTCATGACTGCAAACCCTCATTGCAGCGAGCGTGATGTGAGTGGTGAGGTCGGCATTTCAAAGTCTTCAGTGCCAATAGTTCTTAGGAAGGCTGAAATGCATCCGTATCACCTCCAACTGCATCAAAAGCTGCAAGAGACTTTCAATGGCGGATTGATTTCTCAATTAGATCCTTGTGAACATTGACGAAATACTGGATTTTGTTGTGAAAGTGCTATGGACAGATGAGGCAACCTTCTCTAAAAATTCTCAAGTCAACATCCATAATTCGCATTACTGGAGCGATACGAACCCGCATTGGGTGGCGCAGGCCAGACACCAGTACCAATGATCATTCAGTGTGTGGTGCAATATCTTTGACGGAAGAATTGGCCTCATATTTTATGACCACATGCTCACTGCTCAGCGGTACGTGAACGACATATTCGAAGGCCCAGTCAAAGGTTTTCGCAGTGATCTTCTTGTTGCATATTTAAAGGGAACTTGGTGTCAGCACGACGGTGCACCAGCTCACAGCATCAGCCTTGCCAGAGCCTGGCTTGACAAAGCCTTCAAACGCCAGTAGGTCAGGCGGCATGGACCAGTGGCATGGCCTGCAAGGTCACCGGACTTGACACCTCTTGACTTGTTCTTGTGGGGACATGTGAAAGACCGAGTGTACCGCAAACCTACAACTACAGCAGAAGCGCTAAAGGCAGAGTTTGTTGAGGCCTGCAGCGAGACACCGTCTTGCGTCATCAAAAAAGCTGCATCGGACGTGCTGAAAAGGTGCCAATAATGCAATATGGCAGAGGGCGACTGGTTTGAACACATTCTTTAGACAGACATCACAGCGAATAAATCTCTGCAACAGTTATCCATGAAAAGAGCCATCTGTGTGAAACTTTTGTACGACGTGGAAAAGGCATGTAAGTAATATGAAATTACAAATTCTCTGCCGTCAAGGAATGGACAGGAAACTAAAAAAACCTTCCGTGTCAGTTTACAATTCTTCTTTTTTGACAACCATTTACACGACGTTATCAAGCTTGTTGTAACGTGTGTTTGCCTGTTGGGGTCTCGCTCCTAAATTCGAATTAATGAGCTTGTCATTTTTCCTCCACATGCACCTGCTAGCGTGAGAGTGCAATTATCACCGCAGAAACGGGATCCGCGCTGTATTTCAACTGCCGCCCAAATCTGCCAAACCCACTGGCGTTTATCTCGGAATCAAGCACAACGCGAAGCTCTGTCGTGGGCAGCACGAAAGGCGCGAAGCGAGCGATGTTTTTTACAAAACACGATTGAGAACGCTGTAATCGAAGCGCATTCGGGCGCAGAGCGTGCACTGTCACGTGGTATGTATTAAACTCCGTGGGCTTTCGTTTTTGCCGAATAAAAACGGTCACGCTAAGTCTATATCGTTGGCAGTGCCTGGGTTGGGCAATATTTGTGGAGCTCCACAACTTTCCTATTGACGCCTGAACGTTTCAAGCTATATTTCAAAAGGTAATTAATTTATCTCGGCTAATAACTCAAAAAACTTTTTGCTGGAGCAAAAAAATAGCACTGTAAGTTTAGATAAACGCTAACAACATCCGCGCGATTTGTGATCTGAAGAACGCATAGGTTGTTTTCAAAATATTGGTCCATGTTAGCTGGGACACCCTTTATATTTACAGGTTATCCCACATAACTTGAGCCAAAGCTTTAAGAATGATAGGCACTCCGGACGCAAGTTGAACCAAAAGCATAATGTTGGCACAGGCCTAAAGTTACTCAAGCTTCTAAAGTATTGGCTGCAGATCCGAAGTGTTATACGCAAAGTTGTAGAGAACCCCTTTCACTCAATTTTTTCCAACAGGATATATCTCACGTGGTCCTTTCTTCCGCGTTCCAAAGAAAGCCCGCGAAATATGAGAAAAAAAAAACATACCACGTGACGGGGCGATTGCGCACTGCTATTGTGCTGCTGTCAAGCGTGCGATGGATGAACAAGGTCGGCTGTGGCGAGACTGGCCCGCAACAGGGCGTTATGTCTTGTGTAGAGATCTTGGCATGCGGCTTTTATCGCACGACGGCGCAAATACATGCTGCTGGCCGAGCGGTTCGGAAGTGAGAAAGCGTCTAAGGAGACGAATGAGAACAAGAACATAGCTTTATCTTTTGATGCTTGATGTCGGCAAGAGTTGGCAGCCCCAGAGAAAGAAATCGAGGAGTTAAATCTGGCGACCGCCAAGCAACGGGCCCATGCCGTCCAATCTACTGCTGCGGGAATACTTCATGCAGCCATTTGCAAGCTTTGCTGGTGCCGTGCGCGGGAGCACCATCATGCTGATGCCAAATATCCTTGATCCTAGCCAACGGAACTTTGAAAAGAAAATCCTCAAGCGCCCCATCAATGTCGTTCACGTATCTTTCGCCTGTGAGCGTGTTATCAAAAAACACAGGGCCAATGGTTGTGCCTCCGTAAATTCCACACGACTCATTAACCGACCGCTGATACCGGTGATGTGTCGTCAAAACCCAGTGAAGGTTTTCGTCGCTCCAATAGTGAGCGTTGTGGATGTTCACTTGGGCCTTACTTGAGAAGGTAGCTTCATCGGTCCACAGTATTTTGTTGAGAAAGCCTGAGTCCTCTTTCGTCTAGATTATAATCCAGTTTGGAAAGTCTTTTCGATTTTGGAAATCGCAGGGCTCCCAACATCTGGTGCAGCTGCACGTGGTACGGATGAAGTTGCCTCTTCTTAAGCTAGTACTCTCCACACTGAAGACTTTGACACTCCAGCTTCAGCACCGACACTACGAACACTTGCATGGGGGTCTGAAGAAAATTTTGACAGAATATCTGTCTCCACGTCCTCGCCCAGGATTGAAGATTTATGTCGTTTCTTTGTAAAAGTCCCAGTCTTTCTCGACCTTTCATATGCAGGCACAATCGTCATTGAGCTCGGACGCGTACCTGGATGCCAGCGCTGAAATAGGTCAACTGCGCGCCTTCTATGTATACTTGACGCACCAAGAGCCAAAACCATATCCGTTCTTTCCTCATTGGAGTAAGCCATATCTGCTGCTCAACATTGATTACAGTCAAATAGTGTTGCTGTGGAGAACACGCAGGGATACGGGCACCTGAGAAGCACTTCGCTTCTCAGGTGCCCGTATTGCACTTCGCTTGAACTGGTTCAAATGAAGTACATGCATAAGGTATGATCTACATCGGGTAAACTGGAACAGCCTGCGGGCGCACTCTCTCAGGGTCTCATAATGCAAAAAAGGGTAAGGCGTGCAGACAGGGAATGAAGAGAAGTGGACAACACGAACGCCGACTATCAACTGAAGGAAACACTGAGGCGAAAAAAGAAAGAAGACAAAAAACTCATCTGCGCATGCTCCGGAATGGTAGCAACACGTGTCAGTCGGGTACACATGCCGATCTACGTGAGAGATACATGAGAGATCCACGTGAGATCTGCCGATCTACTGTGTCATTGACTGTGTAATCGAAGGCTGACTCACGTACGCACTTCCACCATTATTCATATGCCATGCCTCGACCATAAGACGCGTATCTTCATTCCTATACCTGTACAATATCGCTCATTCATCAAACTCAGGCGTGCAGTTACAATTTTGGCAGTCTTGGCAATGTAAGGAAACATTAGAAAGTGATCTACCGGTTAACGACCTTTTATGTTCCATTAGCCTTTGACTGAAACACTGCAGCCGAGAAGGAAACTGGCTGGATGCGACTCTTCATGCGCAATATAATGGAAAGCACGGACCTGTTAATTGCCCGGCTATAGCTCACCTGTCCTCTCTCAATTCGATTTCTTTATTTGGGGTTGTGAGAAAGATCGTGTTTACATCATCGAGACTGACGTCAAATAAGCTCGAGGCAACGTTAACGGATGTCTTCCGTAGAATTCCAGCGCCGCGGCCATTGAGAAAGATATTGAATATGTGATAAAGCAAACTCGGTACTGCGAAGCTGCAGAAGGCGACCTATTCAAACACGTCCTCTAAGCAGCAGCTGGAGGGCAACGGCGCTTATTGATTCACAGATAACAAAGGCACACTTAAATCTGATGCCTTCATTTTTTGTTTGCTTCTTGTGCAGACAAAAATATTGCCAATTCCGGCTCATTTAGAAGTGGCATATTTACTTTCTTGAACGCATCGGTTTTCTCTTTTCCCTACAGGTCGGTCGCTTCCCGGTCTCTTTAGGTCGCTTTTATTTTTTCCCACGACCCTGTTTCTGCGGCACGTATACACCCTCACGAAAAATAAAACCGTCACATTAAATTGTCTTTGGTCCGCAGCAAGTTTCTGGCCCGAAATAAGGCTGCGCGCGCACCCTTTCGATGCGGTGCGAGCAGAGTCGGAATTTTGAAACATTCTGTGCCTATTCAATTGCTTTTCACTTTTCATGCCTGGTGAGAGCAGCACATCGGCCGCGTTTTGTTATCAATGTGATCAGTCGGCCTTGAGAGACGGATAATAAGTGTGACGTAGAAATGAAAGGAAGGAACAGCTACGAAGCCGGGAAACCTGCTGTTGGTGCTCCTTCCGTACCATTATCAAGGTGATGAGCTGTGTCTTCGGGTTTGCGACAGGCAGTGCAGTTGCTTTCAGACAGCTTAATTGAGGGCGCTGCTTTATCATGTGGGTGGGAGCGCAATTGCTCCTTATATTAAGTCATGGTGCATGATAGTTCGGTAACACTGTATAATTTACTCAGTAACCCAAATGAGGCCAAGCCGGATATTCACTAGAAATCAGAATCAACAGCAGCCACGCGCAGCAGCGCTTATAGTCGGACTGACAGGGAAAAAAGATGGGAGAAAGAGACTGCAATTTCGCCGTAAATGCGAAGACGTATTAGTGATAGCGAAGTATACGACATTTACACGAAGGAAGATTACACCACCGAGAGATGCCAGGTTCTTTGTGGTGCGAGAGGACTCAGGCTGTGAAATTGAACTCTTTCCTACTATGATGTCTTGTACATTCTCATATAAGGCCACCGCTTCAGTGAACAATTCTTCAAGCTCACACGAAGTCTATATATATATATATATATATATATATATATATATATATATATATATATATATATATATATATTCCTTGATTCTTGAACTTACTGATCACCTTTGTGTTGCGCTTGCTTTTTCTGTATCTTCTATTTTCCATTCATTTCTGTTTTTTGATTGTTGAAATTTAGTGATGATTTTCGCTCATTGTGCAATTTGGTTCCACCAATGTTTACATGTCTATTGTATGCCCACCTTGCGACGGTCTTGTATAAGATCGCGGCATTAATAAATAAAATTTAAAAACTCTCTCTCTCTCTCTCTCTCTCTCTCTCTCTCTATATATATATATATATATATATATATATATATATATATATATATATATATATATATATATATATATATATATATCAGGCACGTATTAGGGGGCGGGGTGGCTGCCGCCCCCCTCCCCCGAAGTTAACCGGCATAACCCCCCCCCCTTCCCGCACACGCCACCACTCCTCATACACACTCCTAAAGTGCCGCAAAATCAATGTTGAGACTTGACAGCTATTCGGCGGTCAACATTTTGCTGCATTTTTTACTCCTTTTGTATGGCGGTAGTTATTGGCCACTGCTTGAGTCTGAAGGCCAATTTCCTCACCGATACGGTGCCCGCGCGATTAACTCGAGATGCGTTAAGCTGTCACCATCTGTTCAACGGTCACGCACATCGCTGTTTATTCGTTAGTTCAACTTCTTTGTTTGGACTCATCCATGGTCCAGGAAAGTAATTCGGTTTGCGGTCAGTGGGTCTGTGCGCTAGAGGAACGAGCTGCGGCCGGAGAAAACACCAGTTGCCTTTTGCTTCATTATTTCCTCGAGTGACGGCTCGCCGCGACGCTGGCGGATCCTAGGAGCTGTATACCCGCGATATCGGTTAGATAAGGTGGAAAATAAAATAATGCGAAACAACGTCCATCATCAGACGCTGCAATAACCGTTAAACCCATAAGCAATATGACCATAGATATGACTGTTGCCCGTTACCTCATCTGGTTTTTCCCTAATTGTACAGCACCTTTAGTGCGAAATTGGCAACAGGAAACAAGAGTCACAAGGAGTTGAGATATTAAATGATCTACTGAGGAAGAGAGCCAAGGCTCAGCCGAACAGGAAAGAAAAGCGAAAATTAACAAATTTAGCTGTTCTTTATAAAAATATTTATGGATCAACATCACTTTATTTAAAAAGGAAGTAGAGAAAACACCGCCGGAAGTGGAACACAATTCCGTTTGTTTTGAATGACGCTTCTACAGTTATCCGTCGAGCCGCCTGACGTAGCCACTTCTCTGCTGCGCTTACGTCGGTGGTTTTCTACACTCTTAAAACGGTTGCACCCTTTGCGGTGTATATTTGTCCCACAACGATAATCGTCATCTGCCTTGCTTGCGTTTCCTTTCCTGAAAACTCGGCGCTCGCTACTTTCCTGTCGAGAATGCTGCGTCACACTGATAACGCGCATGCCGTTCGTGACTGGGAAGTACCGGGCTCGCCGCGTTAAAGGAGACGCGGGCAAGACAGATGACGATTATCGTTGTGGGACAAGATAAGCCTCAAAGGGTGTAAATGTTTCTAAGAGTGTACACTCTAAGAACAGTTTACACCCTTTGGCGTGCCACTTCTGCCACACAACGATAATCGTCATCTGTCTTGCCCGCGTTTCCTTCCTTTAACGCTGCGAGCCCGGTACTTTCCAGTCACGAACGGCATGCGCCTTATCAGTGTGACGGAGCATTCTCGACAGGGAAGTAGCGAGCGCCGAGTTTTCAGGAAAGGAAACGCAAGCAAGGCAGATGACGATTATCGTTGTGGGACAAATATACACCCCAAAGGGTGCAACCGTTTTAAGAGTGTAGAGTGTAGCCTTCCGCGGTGGGCGCAGTACATCTAGAACCGCAGCTTCCTGCGCTCTACGCTGTTATACGGGACTGGTGACCAGGCGTCGTTACGCAACTTCCCAAATAACAATAATACGAGTCGGTTTGGGCACTTGGTAAAGCAGTAAGCGAGGGCTCCAAAAGAACTGTGGTAGTTCCGGAAAAATATATATTTTTCTATCATTCTTCTAGAATTAGGTGGGGGAAAAAAACGCTATTATAGTCGGATGAGACTTAAGTCTGAAGCTCCACCCACGCCCTCATGACCACCAGCCACTCTTCCTCCGCGAGGGTGCAAATAATTCGTACTTCAACTTTTCCTGTTACCCAAATAAGGCGGTAACCGCAACAATAAAACTATTAGCGCGTAATTTTATACGTTTTCCCTCGCCTATTATATGTGAAAGCCTAATTCTTTATTGAACTGAAATAAACTGCTTGCTTCGCTGCAGCTATTTATTTTCAAGTTTCAGTTCAGTTGGCAGTGAAGTTTCATGAGTAAAACGGATTCACCAGTGAAATGAACTGTATCGCAGACTTTTGAAGAGTGAAATGCTCAGACACCATACACGTTGTCCACGTCTGTTGCACAAATCATTGCTTCCGCCGATCAAAAGACTCTTCGAGAACAGCAGACGCTCCGGGGGTATCAAATAGGTCGCCGTTTTGAAAATGCCGCATCACGATTTTTTTTTTCTTCTGTGATTGGCTTGCGGAGTACACAACCCCGCGTTATGGGGGCTAGAAGTTCTAGCCACCATACCCGCGCGGTCGATGTGCCTTGGCTGCCAAAAGCTGTTTTTTTAAAGCTGTATTCTACTATAGTAATCTTTATTTTACGATTCTGTCCTGCGTAAATCCAATTGGCGTGGTTCCCTGTTCGTCAAGTAAACGAAAAAAGTACCTCACAGGCGTACCTGTGAGATACACCTTATTTCATTTCTCTTTTGCGGATTTACGTGTGTTTATGGCGAATGGTGGGCGTTATTCACATTTGCACTAGTAAAGGTGCACGCCCTACTCAGTTGCATTTGCATAGAAATGTTACCTTGGGTTGCCCCCCCCCCCCCCTAACCACCACTCCCCCTGAAGAGATGTCCAGCGTACGTGCCTGATATATATCAGCAGCGCCACGAAATCGTAATCTATGCCTTTATGCTTGAAGATATCCAGCAACACTAGGAATTCTGCGAATTCTGGTTGCAGCACTCTCAACCGTGTTTCTAAAGAACGAAGCCTACACGCCTGTCGTCAAAGGAGCTGATGAGCGAGTGTGTTCCGAGTCGAATAGTGAAGGTTTTCCACCTTCACAAGAAGTGCGCATGCTGAAGTGCCTGCCTGGGCGCCGAGACCGATTCCTGGTTTTTACGACCGTCATACTATGGTCATACTGCTCTTGACAGCGCCGCAAACGAGAGAGAGAGAGAGTGTGTGCGTGTGTGTGTCGAATAATAATAATAATAATAATAATAATAATATAATAATTACAACATAAGGTCTGGGTACTGGCGCACAGAAAAACGAATAACAGAAAAGATAAAGATGTGAAAAAACTACGATCAAGAGTGACGGGATAAAAAAATAAAAGAATGAAAAAAAAACAAGTACAAGAATCATACAATAAAGCAATCTTGAAAGACGGAGAACGTGTACGGAAGGAAAGAAGACAAGAAAAAAGTGCCACTGGGTGCACTGGAAAGAAGGCTCGAAAGAAAGCTCGAAAGAAAGCGCGGAGCTCGGCACGGATAGAAGACAACACATTTTCAAAGATACCAAGATGGAGAATATGACAGTTCTAAGAACTTTGCATTCTGTGGAGAGGTGACGTGCTGCCTGCTGAAAGAAGTAGGAACCCGGGCGTATGTCCCGGGTAGTCTGCTGCGGAAGCCACAGTGACAGAACCTATAGTGGTTCCGAACATGCAGTAATTCCATTAACCAGTATGCATAAAAGCAGGATGTCGTTACGGCTACGTCTGGAGCTGAGGGACGGAACTGTAGACTGGGGTAAATGAAGTTTGCTTAGCGCACGATGCGCATTCGGTGCTCTCCGAAATCCGTCTCCCCGGACCATCGCCTAAGCTCTTCATAAAGCCCCCGCAGCACGCGGTCTTCTCCAGCTGCAGCTGTCTCGATCGAGTAAGAGTGACGGCCCCGCGGTCAAGGCACTGCGCAGGAACGCCTCCGGCCTGTCGTGATGTAGCACCACGGCAGTCATCGGGCCGCCATGACACTCGGCAGAGTCGTAATCCCTGGCGCGCGCTCGAAGTCACAAATCGGGGCGCCGCAGCTTGTTGAGTAGACGGTCGCTGCCGCCGCCGCCCGTGTCCCCCGTAGTGGTTCGCGCCCGCCGCACGGATTTACAGCACGAGGCGCGCCTCCAGGAACACCACGGCGGTGCAAGCTGCGACTTGTGTCGACCACGGCATTCCGGCCGCAACTCGGTTTCGTTTATAGGAGTCGCCAACGTCAAAGTCTGTGCCCAATGTATTCGCGTATCGTCACAGGCTTCGCGTCGCTCTGCCCGACAATGAGGTCAGAAAACGATGTGACCACGGGGTGTTTTATTTTACTGTTGCCGGAATTTCTAAATATCACCCACGACATGTAGCGCAATTCTGCTTCTTGAGATAGATTACTTTCAGAGGCCGACATATATCTGCACAAAAAGTTGAAGTTAATATTTGACTAATTGCCATATATTGCTAATTATGTTTAAGCTAATTACATTACGCCCCACATTGCAAGTTAGAATTGTAGTCTGTGACTTTTGAAGTCGCATCTTCTTGGGACTGAAGTGACACCAGTTTCGAGATATGCATGCCCAAAGTTTGCGAAGAAATGCATCAGTGTTCCAGTGACTTTGGAGGTAACTGATTGAATGCATAAAAAGGCGCTTTGTGGAAAAATTAACGGCAAAAACCGTGCATTATTACGGCAAGTTTGACTGCGCTTATCTCAGAACTGGTGCTTGTTTCAAAATTCGTTCAAAGTGGATGTACCTTAATTGTGAAACAAATGGCTTCAATTCATGCATTTCAATATGTGTGCTAAAGTAATTTATTGAAAAGTTACTTTTCTGAAATTATGTTAATTAGTCAGTTATACGCATTGATTTCCAGCATATGTATATCTCTTCCGAGTATTCCAGATTAATACGTAGATTTGTGCTAAATGCCACGTGTGATTTTTTAAGACTCAATTGCTCTTGTTGACACCTAATGTGACGAGATTCTTAAGGTAAAAACGTTTTGCATTTCGGGGCGGGGTGTTCTGTATGTGTGTGCCTAGTGGACCATCAATTTCAGCTGCTGCTGATTGCCTCAGCTATATGATCGAAGAGAGAGGCTGGGGGCGCCTTTCTTCTCGCTCGTATTCTAGCCAATCAGCCCTTCAGCAGCTGCCGCAATGGACCGTCCACTAGGCGGACATTGACAGAACACACCCCCTGGTGTTGCACTCCCAACACGTGCACTGCTGTGTAAAAGTAAAAACGCAAGTATAAATACTGCAACTGTCTGTATAGGGCATTTCCATAGCGAATTCCAAACCATTGTGAGCATCTTAGAACAAATCTATGGGGTGTCTTGCCCTGCATGGTTTTCGAACATGCAAAAATTCCATTAACCAATTTGTATCGTCAACATAACATATCAAGCATTTCACATTGTTTTGAGGGGCTTCAAGTTTCTTCCTTCCCTAGAAAAATACCAAACAGAAAAGGTGCTACAACTGAAGAAGTGCAAATGCTAGTGTTTCTTTAATTTAACTGTAATTATGCAAAGCATCATGTAAAAACACAGTGCGCAAAACAGCTCCTGCATCTTCTACGAGGGCCGTCAATGCTCTCATCAACAGCTTAGATGATTTCAGACTGAGGTATGTTGCAAAGAAAAGTTTTTTTTTTCCATCCAGAGAAAATGATTTAACTGGAACTAAACATTGAGGCACTTGGCAACTTATCATAGCCGTGTACTATAAAGGGGTCATCAGTCAGAATTAAGACGCCTAAGGTGGCTTCGAAAAAAATTACACCAAGTTCTGTTGCCAGGTCCGCTAATCTTAAGATACCTTTTATCTGGATCTCTTCCTAAGTTTTTGTGAAAAATAAAGAACTCATGTTGAGTTATTGACTTGCAATAATTTCTTCAACCAAGACCATCAAACCCACTTCTTCTACCCAAGTCACAGCTAGTTATTCCGTTTCATCTAGTGCATTCTGTTGAAAGTTTTCTTCGCGTTTTTCTTTTTATCTTTGCTTGTGCACTTTCCCAGTGTAGTTCGCCCAGTCTTATCCAAACGAAGAAGGCACAAATTGTTGCTCCCACGAGCTAGGTGAACGGTTTACTGGCTGTATAGTGAACGTCTATGTCTGCCAGGAACACAGATGATCAGGAAAATGGCGTCTGCATTACAGGGCTGTTTATCATTGATCTGAGCATGGATTAGGCTGCATCACAACTCTTTGTGCTGTGAATGATAATGCTAAATTCCATGTCTGTATTGATCTGTGTTGTTTGGAAGCAGAGAAAACTAGAATATTGGTTTCTGCATGCTAAATACATCTATGATAATGAAAACTGCTCGTGCTAACATGCCAGGCAGTGAATATTCAATACGGTTTCACTACTGATCTTGCATACATGGCAACCTTCCTATGCTAAATTTCATATTTCTTAAAATTGAAAATAAAGTCATTTTCTTCACATTGAGCAATGAAGTGTTTCATCTTTGGAAAATAGTAGTTTGAAAAACGACGAAGACACTTTTTTTTTTCCTCCCGTACAAGAAGACACCTTCAGGGCAACCTGTTACAGGATAATGGCAACCACATGCCATTTTATGTTTTTTTGCTTTTCTCAAACACTCTATTAAGCACCCATATGAATTCGGTCCTGCTGTCTCACCTGGTGATTAAAATTCAAGAAACAGATTTGTGTTTCTTGTGAGAGAAGCGAATGTTGCATGTCAAGCACATATTAATACTATGGTTCCTCTTTAAGTAGGCAGTGTGCACTTTTGCCAAGTTTCTTTTGCAAGTGGCCAGTTCCCCATGTTGTAATCCTAATTCCCACAGTTGGAACTGGCTTTGATGAGGCCATATTTTTTATTGCTGGGAGTCAGGCATTCAAGGTGAACCTTTTTTGCTCATCCTGGTTGCTTGTGTCCATTATTTGAGACATTGTACCTTGAAATCGGCACGTGCATTTCTCGTCATATTTGTCACTTGGACAGCTGTTGTGACTTTCTGCTTCCAGTGGTAGACTTTTCTTTAGCCGACTTGATCCATACAAGGATGTATTCAGTATATAAACTTTACAATTGTTATAAATTTCCTAAGATGTCCAATACCATGGTTAAAGAAAAACTGCTGGAGTGAAAACAATGTCGTGAAGGCGAAGCCACACAGCAGGGGCACGGTAAAACTATAAATAAACGATAAAAACGATGAAGATACACTTTTCGCACACTTCCCATGAGTTAATCAACCTCCTTGGTTAATCATGGCTTATTTTACCATACAGATATGTACATGTATCTTTGTATTACAGGTTTTAGTGTGAAATTTCAATATCCTATCATATTGTACTGGGGAGAACATCATCGATATCCAGATAAAATAACTATTTTCCATGGGAACAACCAGCTGTTTCTTTCCAATTAGCCTAGCATTACAATTACAGAGCCAAGTCACTTAATCTGTAGGTGTACATCACACGACAAGGCTCTGTTTCGGGTGAAGGAACTAAGGTGCATTCACATGAATGCATGCAACCCGTAAGAGGTGTTCATTTTTCTATTTTCAATTATTGCAGTTCACGTAAACAGAGATTCACTGTATTATGGTTGCGACAAGTTCTTTTCATGTGGTAGTCAGGGCAACGCAGAGGAATGTGGAAGATGGGAAGAAACATCACACGTTGAGAAAAGCAAGCCCGAGATTATAAGAGAGCAGATGAGGTATTCCGATTTGGACTGAAATGTACAGGTGCACGGAGTGATAGGAAACATCACAAACAAAACTGAAAGAGCACATGAATCCCAGACAAGGTTCAAAATGTGCATCTTTAGTCAAAGAATAAGAATACATGCGTTCAGATATTTATGCCGAGACCATAGGCATATAACACATCAGTGAAAGGAAATAAAATTGCTAGAAAATACAACAAAGGTACAAATGGAACCTATGCGAATTTCTCAGAAAGGAAGATGGGGAGCAAAAGAAAATTTTTTTCGAGTTAACGGTTCGAATCTGCTCGATTGGGTATATGACAATCTTTCCTTGAAAAATATTAAGCACAGCTAGTTGGCACATACTACATGACCTCTTAGGAACTGTGAAATGAAAATATGACAGCACGGTGTGCGGTGCAGTTGTTGCTCTTGTTTTCAATAAAACCTATAGTACTTGGAAATCAGCAGTCACTTTATTTGAGTAGCCCAGGCAAGGACCATGCACGCTCGTCCAGTCACCATTACGCACGCACACTGCCCTTCAGCTTCTCCGCTCGTGCCATTATCTTGGCATGGCAGCTGCCACCATCGATACAGGCTGCACGGTTGTGTGTTACGACAGCAGTTCTGGGTTCTTCGATTTTTCATTTCGCCAACCGAGAGGGGAAGGGGTTATCATCTTTACCAACGTTATTATCTTTGCCAATGCCTCTGCCCCGTTGTCAGACTAAATGCCGTACGCAGCGGCCGTGTCACATCAGTCAGGAGCTTTGTGCCAATCTCAACTCTTTTGCATGCGTAATCATGGGAACGACAATTAAAATTTGGAGTCGTATATCTCGGAGCACAGACAGGCTAGAAGAATTCTTCCAAGGGATACTGTGTAGAACCACGACTGGCTCTAGCTTTTCAACACAAACATACCCACTTACTGCAGTCAACAAAAAGCTAATTATTGAATTTTAGTTGATTGGGCTGCTGACAGCGATAATTATCATCTCATTTTGCACCGCCCTGGCCACCTAACTACTTTACACAGGTGGTCTTTGCATGCCTCCCAGCGGCTAATTTTAAGAGGAAGCTTTAACTCTGGCTCAACTCTGACGCGGTATATTCAAATGCATGTAAAACGCAAAAACATTTTGGTGAGATAACCCCTGGACCGATTTTAATGAACTTTGTTCCATTTGAAAGAGAAAGTTATATTCTAGTGACTATTGGAAGCAGAATTTCGATTTATGGCTTGCATTTTCTTAAACAGATTTTCAGATATTTGACCGTTTGAAAAAAAACAGAAGCACGAAGTTTACAAATTCATAGCTCTGCACAAAGAATTGATGTCGCGGTTCTGTAAATGGCATCCATTATATCACTCAAAGCAGACAAATTCTACGTGTAATTTTACATCTTACGTGAATTTCTTACGTTGGTTACAAGGGTTCTGCAAAAGTTGTATTTCCGTATTATTAAATGTTTTTAAATTCATGTGTAACATGTCAATTTTGTCCGCTTTAGATGTATTATTATATACAATTCACCGAATTGTATTGTCATTTTTTGTTGAGTACAGAGTTGTAAACGTGATAGTTTCATTTTTTGAAAATTTTCGATGTTTGCTATATTTTAATAAAAAATTGACAGCCTAACTTGAAAATTCGAAACCAACAGTCACTAGATTGTAATTTTGTTCTTTTAAATGCAACAAACCTCGTCAAATTTGGCGCTGTGGTTGCCGCGAAAAACGAATTCTCCTTTTACATATGTATTTAGATAGGAGCCCCGAGCTAAAGCCCCCTCTTAAGAAAACCATAAAGCTTAATTTTGACGATGCTCCCACACGCAAATGCTATGAACTAATTTGCGTTCTTTGGCCCTTCTTGCAGCAGCTCTCCCGTATCCAACAAGACACAGGGAACCTATACAAATAAGCATACTTTCCAAACACAATTACGGTCACCAGCAAATAAGCCTTAGGCAACTAATGAGAAAATCTGTGAACAGAAAACAGAACTGTACAATCTTTCTAGTTTCACCGAGACATCTTTGCTTTTAATATGCTGCTTATTTTCCCGGGCTCATCTCATATTCATAAAAATTGAAAACTGACCTAGTTGGCGCTTATTTATCTTGTGGTTCATGCAGCGGTCACAAGAAATGAGGATAATGAGAAGAAATGCACAGGGCATGCCTCGTGCATTTTTTGTTTTTGTCTTCATTTTTGGTGAACGCTGCACGAACTACAAGATCATCTTCCCTTTCTTCACTTTTATGTTCATGCAAATAAATCTCCTGTCCATGATGACATTCCGCGATGGGTGTAGAGAGGGTGTCGAACCGGAACTGAACCATCATTTTCATCTGAAGCAGAATTCAACCAATATCTTTTCTGCCATCTTGTAACCAAACTTGAGCTTTTTGGAGGAACAGTTCCAAACCAGTTCAACCACAGGTTAAGTGTATGGTCATTGTTGCGGAAATTCTGGGACACCAAACGACATCTCTCGTGACACGTGATCACAGTGCATTGAATGCTACCTTGGGAACAGTCATGTAGCTCGCCACAGTGATCTGCTTGGCTCATCAAATTGTATGCACAGTCAGGCAAACTGAATAATGTGCGAATAGTTGGGACGCACTGGTCACGACAGCGTCACCACTATACTGCCTGGTCACAAAGGAAACTGCTTGCGCTCAGCGCGTGTACTGTGTTCAGGCACAGTAGCACTCTCGTTGCATCTGTCAGGTAGATTTGTTTTAATTTGTACTTTACCTTGAGTGACTGCTGTTGGTTCTGCATTGCGATCGGGGCTTCTCCAAGCATGTGCAAGTGGTGACAACTGGATTTTATTTCGTGGTGTTTGGCTATTATAAGCAGCCTTGCAAAATTATGCAATTGCAGATTATCCCTGTAGATTTTAGATTTTATTGCTTTTTATCTGCACAACAGTTTGTGAGCAAGTTCAGGAGAAAGCCATATGAAGCATGTATCATTATGGAATGCCAACAAAGCTGTGTTCGTCTGAGATCTTCATTCAACCCACTAAAACTGTAGCACACTGCATAACAAGTTCTGCTCTATGAGTCCACATTACACTTGTCTGTTTGTTTTTAGTCAACATTAAAGGGACACTAAAGAAAAATATTTTGAGCTGTGTTAATAACTTGCTCTTCTACAATGCCAAAAAAAACCTTCATACTGTGATAAGAGGCTTGGTAAGCCAGAAAAGACTGAAAAGTGAAAGAAAGATAGGGTTGCCTCCTCACTGAAGTTCCTGCAACAACAAACTATGACGTCACGGATTTTGACACTGTCTCCTTGGGACTGGTTATTGTGATGAGATTCAAGAATTTTTACTTAGACTGGCTCAAATACGAAACAGTGCTTTGAAAAAGTATGTGATATCACACTGACCTACCGGTGTAGGAGTACAGGTGCAAAATTCAAATAATGAAAGTTTGACCTTAATTTTCTCTTCTAGTAATCAACACATGAGTGCAAAATAAATGATAATGGAGTTTGTAAAGTATAATTTATCTATTGAAACTAATCTAGTGTTCCTTTTTTAGTGTCCCTTTAGGAAGCATAATTTTTTTACACACATGAATTTTGTTATTTTTTGTGTTGGCTACGCACATAAGTAAGAAGTGTTTTCACTACAATATTTATTTGCTCGCTCGAAATATTCCAGCTATAAATTTATGGATTCGTTAACTTTTGTAAAGTTGTGTTAATTGGGCATTGGGACTGATCACTTTTTAGAAAACAACACTACCTGCTCTCTTAGGACTAAGTGCCTTTGTTATGTTTAGAAATATGAAAGCATAATACATGAGTAGTTAAGTGTTCTACCCGTGCCACAGGGGCGTTTCGAAGGCCTTCCAACCTATAGTCAGTTGACTCAAAGGTCAAGTTTGAGCTGCTACACGGGCGGTTTCGAAGGCCGCCGAGTCAGTAGTCAGTAGTCAGTAGTCTACGGAGCACCCTACAACTCTATCGAAATCTCGAGAGCCTTTGAGCAACAGAAGCGGAAACAGCGCGAACATGCCCTCTCGTTCTCAGTGTACTCATACTCGCGGTCAGAAAGAACAAATCAAAACCAAAATGCTCTAAAAATACTATATATGACTGTTATTAATTTTTGAATAAAGTATTTTTGCCACTTGATATATGCGAACTGCACATACTCTCGACGACAGCGACGTGCTTGTGTTCATTCCTTCCTGCATGTTGTCTGGTACGCTCTCCCTCTACTCCATGTGCTGCCGGCATCCATCATACCACCGCCACAGCACTTTTAAGTGGTTTTAATGTCGTTTTACTTTTCATGACATGAAAACAAAAATAAAGATCCGCAACGCCACACAATTTTGCGAGAAACGCCTGAACCACTCAACGGCCTTTCAAAAGTGCCGTGTAGCAGCGTGACAACTCCTTTGAGTCGATAGAGTTGTGCTGCCTCGAAGGCTGTCAACTGGAAGGCTTTCCAAATGTGCCCGTGTGAGACAGGTATTAGATGAAGTATATTCATTTTGTACAGTATGGATGACGAACGCTAGCAACTTCACATGATTGTACCGACACAAAAACTTTGGCTCAATTATTCTGCTTTACTGAATAACCGCAGTATGGTGTCAAAATTCCTCGAACGTACAAGGTTCGATGATTTACAGCCTCTTTATTTGTGACAAGTGCAAACACCTCACCTTAATTGAAGCGAAGGTTCTTGGTGTAGGGCTTCTTTAGACAATGATTCATCTACATGTCACAAAAATTGTAGGCAGTTGTCACGTGGTATCACAAACTGCTGGTGCAAGTATCAGTCATCCTAGTGTAGAGCTTGCAAGCCACACAGTGACCATGTCACGGAAAGCTGGATGTGCAACCACATAGACCATTCTTTGCTCTTTCACTGTGCACTTCTCTTCAATCAAGATCAGATGGTAAGCTTAGTCCTCCGCACTTGCTTCTCTGAGAATGTGCAGCACCCTTCTCACATTCTCTCCCCCTATTATCTTGTCATCTAAACATTTCACTGCAGTTTCTGCCATTACACCGACCTTTGCATCACTGATGACACGTGACAATCGGCCCAAATTTTTGTTGCGAGGAGTCCAGACAAACAAACCTTAGGCCAAGAAGCTGCATTCCATTTGGAGCATGTTTTTCAATTCCTTGCACTAGATGATTGTATATTCATGATTTTCTACCAGTTTGAGGAATTGAGGTCTCATGGCATGGTTGCAAAGCTAGCAGCTATCCAATCAGAAAAAAATAAAGTTGGATAACAATTCTGTAATAATACTGGTGCAAGAATACAATGATGATTATTTGTATGAGCGGGGATGTAACGCATTGGAGAGCCATACAGGATGCCATGAAGCATGCTGAATGTACAGATTCTGAAATGCCTGCATGCACCAGTACATGGTACATCATTTTCAGGATAGTTTAAAAAGTTTAAAAATGGTCTGCAGTAGTTCTACACAATATTCAACTGAACTTGTTTCTCTAAATACACCGCAAGTTGTTATGGTAACTGGAGGCATGTGAATGTTTTATTTTTATTACGACCCATTTGAACCCAAATGAACGAATTCAGAAACCTCTAAACCAGTTCAAATTTCTTTTTTTTTTTCACTCTGGAGCTGAACTTGGAGTTAACTAAAGAGCATGAACCAGAACCAAGGGATCCCAACGGTTCATCACCCTGGTGGATCGGGACTTAATGATTCGTTTTTCTTAGGTCACAGGGTGACAAAGCTTTAAAAGCATGGAACTACGTTATATTAGGTTGCCATTTCTTCAGTCATCGCGGTAACATAGTGGCTATGGAATTATGCTGCCAAGCTAGAAGTCAGTGTTCAGTCCCAGCCAAGGGGGCCGAATTTCACTGAATACTTAGACTTAAGTGCATGTCTTGGTATTCCAGGTAGTCCAAAATTCTCTGGTTTTTCTTACTATGGCATGCTTCAAAAGCAGGTCCTTCTTTCGGGACGTAAAACCCAAGACAGCAAACTTCAGCTATTCTCTCGACTCTGAACTTGTTTACTGGGAAAGCAGAATTCTCCCACAGTGAGGGCCACCACCTGAATTATTTTCCGTTGCCTGCTTCTTCCTCAAACAATTTGGTTCATCCCTGCAGGAAACTGGACAAGAAAACATCGATTATATGTAGCATGCTTTCTAACGAGGAGGGGTGGGGTCCTATAAAAACATCTTAATGTAAAATAAGAATTTGAAAAATAGAAATGTGTATTACAATATTTTAAACAGTAATAAAATTATTTGATAGTACAGAAAGAATGGTGTGGATTAAATAAACAAGTTTTTACTTCTTTGTGATGTATACACATTCCTTTTTGCATGATATTGTATTGCATGTTGCGTATGTCAAGCTACACACTTGGACAGCTAGACTACCTCTCTCACAAACCCTCTGTCTAAGGGAGCTATATTTATTCAATTAAAGCACGCAGCTTTATGACACCTTCTGTTTGTAGTTGTTTGGCAAAACACATGCGATCGTTTTTTCTCAAGGTGCGTCTATATTTTACTATTTAAATATATTTGGTTCAGATAATCTTGGTACATCATGCTTATGTTCATTTATTTTGTGGGAAACAGTCACATGACTTTGTTTTCATGGTTAACAAGCACCTGTCAATGTGACAACAGCATGTCATTTGAGGGGACGATCGAACTTGGTCTCCTTGCACAATTTTTAAATCCAATTTTTTTTAACCAATATTTAGGCCACAGATGAAGAGGCAGTCACTGTGTTAGAGGCTGCATGCTTTTTAGGCTCGTTGACTCATTTTTAAGTTCCTGCTTAGTGATGAATAACGTTGAGGCCAAAACTTCTACTGACAGGGATGCCACAAGCGAAATAATGCAGTGCCATTGATAATCATTACTCTTACTTTCACACGTTACTTTCTCCCTAACTTACGTTACCATTGCTCCAATGCAGTGAACAGAACGTGTTGACTTGGCTCTTTCAGTACGTCCTTTGTATAGCATTTCACACATTCTTTATCCTTGCAAACGATTGCTTTTCAAGGTTTTTCTCAGCCATTTTTTCTTTTCTTGTTAGGACATCACCAGCAATATTGAAAAAAGATCAGGCAGGCTGTATCAGGGATGCAGCCGTAGTGGTGTACATGACATGTCTTGTGCGTGCTGCTGAGGATGTGTGTGCACTAGGTTACAGAAATAACGTAACCTAATACACAAGTGACATTTATTCATGCATTATATACCTTCCCTGTGCTGAACCTATCATACAACTACAGTTGAAACCATGTCAAACAACATTCAAATGCCAAGGAAATCCCATTGTTACAACCGATAATTGTTATAACCAGGTAGCTAAAACAAACATAGGAGAATAACATTTTAATTAGAAAGAAGTATAATCAAACCCACTTACAGCATTAACAACTTTAACACTACTAGGATGAGCACCCCGTGAACTTTTGTGTCTGTTCTACTGGGTGTTTGCACAGAAAATAGAAGACACACAACATCCGGGGGGGGGGGGGGGAGAAGATATCAGCCGCTTCGCCACGCCCACTCTGCATGCACCCTGCACGGCATGTCTTCACTGTCCTTTAAAGGGACTGACAACCAATTTTCATGGTACCCATTTTTTCCTGGTACCTGAAGACAGAAAACGCTGTGGAATATTTTTGATGAGAATTTTTCTATCTGCAGTGAGGATGTAGTCGTTCACTGGAAACATGCTGAAAACGGCGGTAGGTAAGCACCATAGCGATTATACGTGGCATTAGTGGAAGGAAGATGACAAGCGTGGCTTCGGTGCAACAAAGTTTGATTTTGTTTATCAAGCCGATGTTCCTGCGATTCATGTTTTCCCTATTGGTAAAAGATTTCTGCGATAATAGCTGTGTTTTTGGTGGTTTCCTGCCCAACTGCTTTGGCATTTAACCAGTCAAAACAAAACCAATTGGATTGAAAATGAAACGACGTCTTCACATGTGACACGGAGTTTAGCATGTTGCTGTAGCCATGCATACATTTTTTATTTCTGAGGTCTAATAATAAAGCAACAGTAATTTTAGGCTATAGCTATGATGTACTTTATAATCGTCGACTTACGTACAGTAATCTCATAAAATACATCCGAAGTACCAAGATTTCACCACCAGATCTCGCCACTTGCTGGTTTTTGAGAATTTCTTTGCCTATTTAAAATTATAATTCCTACTTAAATCGTGATCAGCATGCTGGATTCTATCACTATAAATCATGGTGATTTCATTTCCATCAACATCTCGCATAATATTCTGGCCAGTTGTCAGTCCCTTTAACCGTCTCTTTTCTACTGACGTTGGCGAGGGGGTTAAAGGGGGACGGACATGCAAGGCCGCTGATGCCCTGTGAAGGCATACCATACAAAGTGCGCGGTATAAAGGCGAGTGTGATAAAGGTGCATGAGTTCATTTTGTTGCAATAGCAAATACATGGACAGTCTAGGTGCATTACAACCGTCGGCGCCACCGTCGCCGTGATGTTCTCGGTGAAGGGCTACAACATCGTCGCGGCGCGCCGTATGCCGTATGTGCGAGTGAAAGCGTGCGACGGTGAGCAGACGATGGCGGCTCAATCTCGCACGCGCAAAGGAGGAAAGCGGGGACGAAGCGCGCCGTCTGCCGTCGCGCGCAAGGCACCGCGCGATGGGAGTGAGGGGGCGTGGCGTTCTGCTGCAGCGGTAGTAGCTTGGCGCAGCCGCGTGGGCCCTATCTTGAAAGCGATCTACGATGGTGACAGAGTGCGCGCGGAGTGCTGTTAGCTTCGTGTGCACTGTTTTTGCCGCTTAGTTCGCATGGAAGCGAGAGGCAGCACGGAGGTCAATTCGTGTATCCTTTATACATTCATTTATATATCATATACTCACTTATATATCAATATATCATTTATATTTCTATAAATGTAGAAATTATGTCAAACTCTTGCCTTTCCTTCCAGTTGTTGATGAATTCGACTGCGCCGTGCCATCTCCTAGCCACCTGGTTAGCGCAGATGGTAGAGCGGCTGCACAGGAAATGCGGTGGTCCCGGGTTCGAGTCTCAGACGAGGAAGATTTCTTTCCTCAACTGCGAGGCTTTTCTTTTGAGGAACCCGTATGGATTTTTGTAGGAATTCGCTACGCCTGGTTGTATGTCTCATTTTCCCTTTATTAATGGGTGATGAAGATTTTCACTTTCTCTAAGCACGTCTGACCAGACCGGGAAGCTGTGGCGGCCACGGTGAAATAGGCGTTCTGTGTGTCTTACCCCCTTTGGATGCATGTCAGCTTCACCGTTTTCTTCAGCAGGAAAACAGTGTAATAGAATTAAGAATCAGCCGTACGCTTCATTTTCCTTTTTAACCACCATTCTTTTTTCTTTCCTGTCAAAACTTACCCACTAACCGAATATTGCATAGCTATCGCGATAAGTTGTATCGAAAAAATATATATGTTCAAATTCCTGAAATGTGTGTTTTTTTTTTCTTGCAGGAAATCGGCACCAGCGAAGGCGGACGGGCGCCTCTACGCAACGAGGAGAGGCCTCTGCTCAACTGCGTCGTCATAGCAGCCTTCACGCTGCGGCTGTTCTTCCTGGAGCGGAGCTGAAGGCCGTGAAAACTATGCACATGACCAACAACACACACTATATATTCACTCGTACCGTGCAGAAAATGGCACGACGTAGCTGCTCCACATAATTGCAATACCTGTACAGGGGCCCGGAGAGAGCAAAATGTATATTGAGAACAAATTCTCACTCGGCATGGAGCCGTCCACTCCAAAGATTCTTCCAACACGCTACCTGCTTCAAATCAGGGTCAAGTACGCAGAAAAATACGAAAAAAAAACGCCAATTCCATCTATGATGTACGCCACATCAGCGTTCTCTAGTCATACACGATGTGCTTTTGAGGTCTGCCAAAAATTCTTAAATATAAAGCGCTCAGTATAAAAGCGCGATTTTTGTAAAGAAACAGTATAATCGAGAACGGCGGACGTCGGAACACAGACTATGGCCCTAATTTTCTCGCTAATTAGTTATATGCACTAATTAACGTCAACTAGCGCATTTATATGGCTTCAGAGAATGTAAAGTTCGTAGCGATTGACGAAATGATCTGATATCAATTTTCAGATCGCGCTAGAAGTCCTTCTCCTAGGTCTTGCAAGCAGCAGAAGAAATTTTCTTACTGTTCCCGCTGGGAAACTGAAACTGGGCGCATGTGGGGAAACCACGTGTACAAGCCGTACCACGCAATGCGAACCATCTTTATTGTTTCGATGTGGTGATTACGGCTCATGAAGTGTCCTTGGCTTCACTGTGACGTTGGCACTGCAGAATATCGGCAATGACCCATCATTGGCACCGCTAATGTAATTATTTCCTTACTGCTAGAAATATGCTGAATTTCGGTGATCTTATGTTTTAACGTTTTATTTAGAGGCGTAGTATTCGACACGTATGTGACACATAAAATTCAGAGACGAAGACGACAGGGACACATACGAAAGGACAGGCGCTGAACTTCCAACTGGCGTTTACTTCAAACGATCGTCCATTTTATGCTCTGCGCATCAGGTGCTTCATGCACGCGTCATCATACAAAAGATTGTATGCAGCAGAGCCACGGTAGCGTTCCGCCTTCCACTGCTGGCATGGGCACTAAGTCAATGAGTTCATACACAAGAGTGTATAGTCAATTCGTTCGCGTGTCTAGATAGATATTTCTTTCGAGGTACCTATATAGACACGTGAAAGTATGAGCTGACTGACTTGTGCAATCTTTTGTATGATGATGCATGCATGTTGCACCTGAAGCGCAGAGCATAAAATGAGTGATAGTTTGAAATAAACGCTAGTTCGAAGTTCAGCGCCCGTCCTGTCCTATGTGTTCCTGTCGTCTTCGTCTTTAGTGCGTCTTGTGAACACTGTCAAGATGTAAAGCACTAATAACTGTGGAGGGAGCTTTGTTGAGAATGTTTATGTGAAACTCGAAAGAAACACCTCTAGGAACATCACCGAAAACAATAAGTACTGAGAGTAAAAGAAAATTCAGAAATATAAACAAAATATGCGCCTGACTCCTAATGCTCAACTTTTCAAGTCAGAACACGCAATAAAGTATTATGCAAATTTCTTGATGTCAATATTGGCCACAGTGATGTCGATTCTATGCGGGAAAGCAGTAGCTTCACAAAAGTTAAAACGGGTATGTTCACATTGCACAGGGAACATTTGTTTTTGTAATTGGCGCAGGCACCTGGCTTGTTTTTTGGTGCATTCTTTAGGCTCGCGAAGCAATGGGTGTCAGGTCAGGGAGTATGCAGAAGCCTCCTCATACTTCATTAGTTGATTATTGCGGTCGATCAGCTTTTCTGTGCAAGCAAGCTAGTCTAGTCCGCGTTCAACTAGTGCTGGAGCCTCCATTTGCTTTGTTCAGTTCCTGCACAGTACTGTACAGTAATGTGAAGTGTTCCACAATATCGTACAATAATGAATAAGAGCACTCGCACGAGCGGTGCTCAAAATGTAAGAGAATTAATACAGTGCTAGTCAAGCTTTGGCCGAAGGTCGGTTTGAAACTGACTGCGTGCTCTTGTGCGAATGATAACACCACACAGCGGGAAGGATTGCTCGTAATAATTTCTATATATGGCGTCAAAACGCTCATATATTAAAGCAATCCACGATGGGAAAAGTAAAGTTGCGCTTTATATATAGGTCGAATAAAATTATCAAAGCGTGTTCTGCTGTGAGTGAAATGCCCGCATGACGGGATGGATTCCTTGCAATAATTTCTACATACGTTGTCGAATGGAGAAAGGCAACCGACGATGAGAAAAATAAATTTGCACTTTATATTATTCGAACACAATCATCAAAATAAGACGCACTCATGAGCACCTGCCGTTGATTCAGACATCGTTGAAACAGCTTAGACGTCGTATGGGAAAATTAGACAAGCCGACAGAAGCTTCTAAGCGCAATTTTTTTGTCGTTTGATTGAGGTAGGGCTATGAGCACTGCAGGCTACTTTCAACAACAGCTCCAGTCAAGTTTTTTTTTTTTTTCGAACTCCCCAATATGTCAAAAATTGTCAAATCTGACCAATAGCTTAAGCTGAATCGTCATTTCACACGGTGCGTAGCGTTGCTAGTAGGATAATTCCAAGAGACAGGTTTAAGAACGTGTAGAAAAACTATGGATCAAATTGATCGATTGCTAAAGGCATGGTAAGAAAGAGTTAAACGGTCACAAACGTCGTGATCATCACTTCTTCAGGGGCGGCAGGCACACACAAGAAGAAAAGCACCCCTACCATGCGCCGTCAAGTAAAATCCTAGACAAGGTCGACAAAACAGCTAGTATACAAAGCTTCGTTCTGGCGCATCTATGACGTGTGAAGGAAGTGCCCACCACGAACCGTAATCACCACGACTACAGTGTACTAGTGCACTGTAAAATGACGAAATAAGAAAGACGGTTTGGCCCACGTGACACAGACTGGGAAACGTCAGAGGACGTCCACAACTTACGTTTCCTCTGCACGTGGTTTCTTGCATTCCTGAAGCGCCCAGTTTGTTTCCCAGCCGTCTCCTGCTGCGCGGTCTCGGATAAGGACTTCTCACGTGATCTGTTAACTATTGAAACTATTATTGTATTAATTAGAACACCTAACGTGTTTTTCTGATGTCCGCCGTCCCCAATAATTCGCCTTTTCTAACAAATCATATTTATTTATTTATTTATTTATTTATTTATTTATTTATTTATTTATTTATTTATTTAAATACTCTCAATGCCATTGCAGCGTTACAGAGAGGAGTACTGTTCGAAATGTTCACGTGTTCAATTTCGCAGTCTTTATGCATGCTGAGGGTTGCTGGCGATGGAGGCAGGGAGGTGATTCCATTTTTAACTTGAGCGCTCTATCTTCAGAAAATTTTGGCACTCTTTGCAAAAAACACGCATTATTGACTCACAACACGTTTTACACCCTATTGTGAAGAAATATAGGCCAGCTGCCCACTGGCAGCAACGGCCGGCTATCCTTTCATTTTCGATCGGTACAGTTAATATACAGGGTGCCCCGACTATCATGCACCAAGATTTAAACATAAGCAAATGCCACGTAGAAGGATAGAACCAAGGTAACGTTATTTGCCGTCGCTTACAGATACTCAGATTATTTTTGCCTTCCCCCTAATTACATAATTAGTCTCAATTAAATAACTTCCCAAATATCATAATTATATTAAAAGTGCCAGCCAGAATATTGTAGAGCAACATGAAAAATTCCCGATACAGCTTTCTGTTGCCCAATACGTGCTAAATAAAAGTGTTCTTTCCGAGCGGGAAGGAAGCCCTAGAATACACACAATGTGCCTCGAGCGGGATTGTCGTGCGGCAACGTTGCGTGTATTCGCGGGCTTTTACGCTCGGAAGAAATCTTTTGTGTAGCACGTATGGAGTAACAGAAATCTGTATTGGGAGTTGTTCTTGTTGCTCTACAATTTTCTCATTGACACATTTAATCTAATTACAATACTTGAGAAGTTAATTATTCAACATTATTAATGTAATTAGGCGGAACACAAGAATAAATCTGGGTGTCTTCAAGTTAATGAAAACGACATTACCTTGGTTCTGTCCAGCTACGTGGCATTTGTATACTTTAAAATCTTGGCGCATGATCGTTGGCACACTCTGTAAATTGCGTGATGCTGTGCTAGTACTGCAAATACTGTAGAAAGTCTTGCGCACACTAAACCAAGACAACAAGAAAGGGATCCAAAGACGGCGCTGGTCTTTGTGTCCTTTTATTTTTGTCTTCGCTTAGTGTGCGCAAAACGTTCCACAATGAGTTCAAACCAACTAGCCCGCCTCTCAATCTTATTGCGTAATACTGTAGTATTTGCGCAGCATGGTACGTGGCTCGTATAGTCGTCCTTTGACAGTGGGTACGCACAGTACAAATTAAGCCGCGTTTTCAGTTAAACGATAAACAATAAGGAGGTCGTTCAGACCTAAGAAGCACACCCTCTTTTGGTTTATTATGCCTATCACTCTGCGCGCGCGCGCGCCAGTATGTGTCGTCGAAAGCGGGAGCAGGGGGCTTCCATGCGCGCAATAAAGCTTCGTTTTATGAAATGTTCTTGTTTAATGATATCAAGGGTACTGACCTTCGCCACAAACCTGACTCCTCAGTGTGTGTGTGTGTGTGTGTGTGTGTGTGTGTGTGTGTGTGTGTGTGTGTGTGTGTGTGTGTGTGTGTGTGTGTGCGTGCGTGCGTGCGTGCGTGCGGATTTTTTTTTAACACAATGTCTTCCTTGGCGAGCCTGGATATAGCGATATCTGAATATGTGGGCGTATACTGCGAAGGCAGTGCAGACATGGACGCAAGTGTCCGTGTCTGCGCGCCTAACTTTTTTCAAAGTCCGACGCTCTTCCTACTCCCCTCACGCAACGGGTGACGCCATAAAGTGCCATGCGATGTGACTCCGCCCTCAGCACGTAGACGAGCGGTATGCCGCGATCGCGAACGGTAACTTTCAGTACATCGGGGGGGCATCGTGGAATGAGACAGACAAAAATAATATTGATAGGAAAGACAAAGTCGTTGACATGAGCTAGTGCGTTCTAGTTAGCCACGCTGCACTATTTACTGCACGTATATGCTACCTATGCTGTAACTCTAGGATGAGAGAGGAGGACCGATGTTCTTTCTTAAGGGGCCCGGCGGTTACGGTGTCCTGTTGGTTGGCGACGTCCGCTTTCCGATTGGAGACGCCGGACGTTGTCGCTCCAGCGCGGCTCACAATAAAATGTACGCTTCAAACGCCCCACTCTCACCCCGACCTCGCCAAGGAAGACATTGCCTTTCATCGACATCAGCTAGAGGTGGAATCGCCTTCAAACTTTCCTTTTTTTTTTTTCTCGGGACGTGAACCAGGTAAGAATTGCAGCAGTGAGCCACATAATTTCTGCAGCGCAAGCCTATAGACAAAGAATTTCGATGCGGCGCGGGAACTTCAGTCAAAGGTGGGTATGCGTTACCGGCGTATACCTCTGCGCTGTGCCGACGCTTGTGCAAAGTTTGTGAACCTGCTGCGATGGCTGAGTGCCTGTGTGGAGCGTTTGCTGCTGCTGAGCACGACTTCGCGGCCTTCCTGACTCCAGTGACCACCTTCCGCATACTATTCTTTGTGTCATTGGTGCCCATCAATAAAACCGAAGTCTAGACGATGCTTCCATTATTCGCTGCAAATTATCGGCCACTCTACCTAAATACCATGGCAATGACTACGCTTCTTGGCGTAGGTACACTGAAGAAAAGGAGGCATTGACTGAAGTGACGCCGTTTGGGTAAGCACCTCGGTAAGTTACCTGGCATCGGCAACGACATTTTTATGGGAAGGGCTGCCTACACGTGTGCTGATTTCGCATCCAAGACGAAGAGTAAATGAACGCCGTAACTGGCTCAGCGTGATCGATTCTACCGATTAAGGTTCCTACGGAAACGTGATCGTGGTTATAATTTGTTGGCGGGCGGCCGACAGGTATGTGGGAATGTATCGGAGTTCATAATCATATCTGAATCTCGCACAAAGCTCTCGGTAGTGACCATTGCACAGGCCAGCATTTAGCTGTGACTTCGTCACAGGGCTGTCATGTTGGAAAGTCCTGCTATCCGACGATCCAAAATTGACTAGTGAATCACTTATTTTCATTTTTATTTCATACATATGTAGCATACAGAAATCGGCAGTTTATTCCAAGGTTTCGCAAAATTATTAGTAAACTGGAACTGCTGTAACTTGCGAGAAAAAGAAGGCGGGGGGGGGGGGGTGCAGAAGTACAACGCGTATACGGAGCTTCGTAGGTCAACCAGAAAGCAAAGAAACAAAACGGCTGCTCATTCTCAGCAGCAAGGAAGCCGTCTAAAAAATAAAATTCAAACAAAAGTTAATGAACATTGCCGTTACAACAATCGAGACGTATTATTCAGCTTGGTACCCACGTATGAACGCATCCTTTGCCTTTCTACAACTAAAGACAACCACGAAGCTAACACGTAGCAACGAATCATTCGGCCTGGCAAGGCAGATGCCATTACGATCTAGGCAATGGAAACGCGTAGCAGACTGCGTTCGCACGGAAGCACGCAGCGCAGTAAGCTCACAAAGAACACACTTCAAATTATGACACGAGCAAATGCAATCTAGTCGCATCCATCGCACGATTCTGTTCTATGAAATAGCTTGACTGTGTTCCGCCACAAGTAAACAGCACTCTCTCTGCAAATTTTCATTGGGAATCCCACATGCTCACCAAATCAACAGGCCATGAAAGTTAAAACGTTTCTGAAAGCGCCGTCTGCAAATCCCCGTATAAGTAACTAACACATTTATGCCATTTTTTAGCGCAACCGCTACGTTAACAAAACTGATGCGATATAATAAGCACCCAAGTCATCCTTCATTGGTCTGGACAAAACACTGCAACGTCATCCGTATAAGCAAGAATTTGGACTTCGCAACAGTGTGCGCAAACTGTGGGCGAACAGAAATGCGCAAACTGTGCTACGTCTTTGGGCACTTGTACACATTCAAGGGGGCAATATAAACGTGCAAGAAGACTGGCGATATCCCCGACTCATTTCTGCGTCCTCGAATGCTACTAAATGCTCTTCAAGCAACAAATTCGCGAAAAAGCGCCCGTGATGATCGTGGCGTCTGCTACGTCGTCTGCTACAATGTCACATGATGCATGCATTAAATAAGAGAAGGAACGTTTGGTAAAACGCACAGGTACATAACTTGTTTTCTAAATATTTTAGCCAACGCTTTATTGCGCAAATCACTGAGTTAGTTATGAAAATATAAGATGACATGACAGTAGATAAACGTCATACATTGCTTGGATTTCAGTTTGACAGGAACATAGACGCTTTCGTAAATGCGACAGACACACTTTCGTTGTTATAACTTCTTGGCCAAATTATTGAGGAAGACTAGTTTGTCGGATTGGCTGTTTTTCAATTCGTATGTTGTAATCTATGTGCGAAACTGCGGCCAGTGGGCATGCTGTCAAAACAGGCCGTTTATAAGTAATGGTCAAGTTTTGCTACATTGTTGTATCTTACAATTGTATAGAAATGTTTGCTTTTTGTTTTCACAAGGAACTAAAGTCAAGATATGCCGCAATTTGTTCAAAATTTTACCATTAATACCAGACTTTTAGGAAGACACATGGTTGCCTTACTTTTGTGCCTACCTACATTACAATTGTGCACACTTTCAAATTATATTAATTGCGAACTAATTGTAATTGTTTAACAAGTGATAATAAAATACAATCGTTACAAATTAATTTGTTTTCATTGTAAATTGCCCAATGTAGCCAGGGTTTTGCAACTACACATGGAGCAGGTTGCTTGACTTTAATGCTTTCAATTGCAAATTCTAATTTGTTTCTTCGGTATTTTTTTATAAAAATAACACACTTTTGTGTGCTAAAAGTTTCTATTTAATTACTTTTAGCTACTTTTTTTTTCAACGCAATTACATTGTCAGTTGCAATATGAATCGGCCGGTCTTCAGTGAAGCTACGTGGACGTGAAAAGGCAGCTTTTCCGCGCAGTGATCTAAGAATTACTGACGATCACGCTATGTAAGAAAATAATTATGACGTGTCTAGTTAGCTAAACTATGATGAATTCCTTTCAAATTATAAAGGTGGCGCAGGCGTCCAACAAGCAGGCGAAGCGTTGACAAAGCCAGGAAAACAACATGAAATGTGGTTACTGTGTTTACATTTCTGTCGGCTACGACTGCTACGACTCCTAGTTAAACGGTTGAACATTCTTCGGTTCTGCAGTCAAGTATAGGCAACGATCGAACGTCGTTGGTGTGATCGCAATGTCCGTGTGACGGGGATCGAATGTGACCATAGAAGGTGCCTAGCCAAGGTCCGGATCGCAGTGAATGTATACGCGCCCTCGAATCGGGGTAAGCAAACCTAGGACCGACGTTGTTTCCCAAATGACCCAGCGGCTATGGTGTGTCCTGTTGGTCGCGAAGTCGCAGCGTCCGCTTTGCGAGTGGAGACGCCCGACGCAAAAACGCCCGTGCACCGCGAGCTTTGGGTGACGCACTAAAGAAGCCGAAGTGATCATGATTAGTCCAAAGCCCCTCTACAACGACGTCCCTCAACTTAACGTCGTGTCTTTAGGATGTAAAACCCTACGGCAAGGGTTTTGTATGCAGTTGCATAATAATTGATTCCTAATCAGCTTCGCCACAGTACAGCGCTGTTATACGGCGAAAAATACTCGATGTGCCGCGGTAAAAAAAATCGCCATACAGTAAAGCACAAGACAGGAGTGGGGGCAATATCACGGTGCTTAGGACGTTTTCCTTAAATAAACACGCGCACACGCACCGTCTCCGGTCACGGTACGAGCACAGAGATGTTTTAAGCGTACAGACATGCCTTCAGAGCTATTATCTGCCGTGAGTGTGGCTATTTGGTTTTGCACGGTTTTGCGTTACCTGTATAGGAGATCAAAACAAGGCATATTACGCGCTCCTTAATTACTACATCACCGAAAGCGCTGTTTCTATATTATGAGCTGCCACATTCGGAATGGTAAAAGCAGTTGGCAGGAAATGAAACGCCGTCTAATGAGAAACGGTCGAAAAGTCCTGGAAGCGCTCTGGAGTCGAGGCTCACGTATATTCAATACCGCTCGATTAACGGTTGTAAACGGTGGCATGATCCGAACCTGCGACTTCTGAAAACCAATTAAGTGTGGCATCTCGTATGAAGATTTCCTTTCCGTTAGCTTGCTGTAAATAAGGAGGTTTTCTTTAATGATGTCATTTTATACTTACAAATTTAGCACATGTAGAGTTCTATGAGATACGCATCTCCACGACGATACATATTTCCACGTCGACTTTCTTGATCTTGGAAGAGAACTTCGAATGCCCTGTCTTTTTTTTTTGTGTAGTTAGAAAAAGACACCACAGAGATAAAAAAGTAGACACACAGTGTGAGACTTTGCTTTACTATCTAGCGTCAGATCATGTCGTGTTATGACCAACACGGTTTTCCACGAATCTAAAGTAAGCTGGTGTTCTGAGACATAAAATTTATGTAACGTTTAGCGGCTATTATAGCCAAATCTTTGTCCTTACGGATTCATAAAGTGACTAGGGATGGGGGAAAGTGACTAGGGATAGGGATGTAAGAAACACCGAAGTAGAAGGCTGTGGACTACGTTACCCTACATCTTGTACTTTAAGTTCACATAAAACTAAGTACTGAAGTGACTATGCGTTCGTCTCCATTCGATCGCGGCCTCCGCGGTAGCGAGTCTAACACGAGAAACCGTGTTCAGCAGGAGTACGCCACATCCACTGAGCTACAGTAACTACAGTGACGCCTTTGCATGGCTCATAAAAGGCACCTGTGTTCCTTCTGTAGCAACAGAGTACATGGCACAAACCATAGGCGTATATACCGAGGGGGGGGGCAAAGGGGGCACTTGCCTCCCCCCCCCCGTCAGTGTCAAAAGTGGGGGTCAAATGATGTAATCTGCCCTTCCATTTTTGAAAGTAGCCACTTTCGACGGCATGCTGGAAAGCTCAACAAAAGTACAGCTGAAGCTAAATTTCCTTTCTTAATATATATACACCTATATAGAGAGAAATCATAAGGGAAAAGCAGAGTCACCACATAAGTAACGGTTTTCTTTACCACGTAAGAAAATCGTTACATTATTACGTAAAGAAAACCGTTTTCTTTACTACTAACGGTTTTCTTTACTTTTCTTTGGACAGCGAGGATTGTCCTCTGTGCCTTCTTGGGATGTCCTGTAACGGACGACGCGCGGGATTCACCATATACGCTCGCGTTGCGAACTCCCGGCGCTCGGCAGTTCCCACCGCAACAAACGTCAGCTTGCGCGATTTTCATCATGCCCAGATTTTGGGGACCGCTATATCCGTATTCGAATCAGCTTGCTACATTTAACCTGGGGGCGAGCGGGAGGTTCAGGATAAAGCTTTATAATCAGCCGCACCTTACGATTGTGTGCCTTACGGCATGAAATCATTGGATTATCGAATGCTGGAACTTTTTATCTCTGTCCAGAGATCGCCTACACAGTGTCGATGTCTCAGTATCTTATCAACATCAAAAATCTAATGAACTGCTTACAGGCGTAACTATCGAATTTCATTGGATTATCACGACTTATCGCAGATATACTCGTGAGAATGACCTTGGTCTAACATGAAGAGTCATTTCAATAGCAATAGAACTATGACTTGATTTTTTTATAATGGCACGTATCACTTCTGAATTTAACGATTTCATTGTAAGGCTGTTTCTAATTATGAGCTACTCCGTTACGTGTTTCCCGGCAGGAGGAAAAACAGCACATACTTCGTATTCTGAAAAAATGAAGGCCACTTTTTGGTGACGTGTTCTGAAAATTTCCACTGGGTAGGTTGCTTATGTGCTCTGCAACAGTTACTGAATAGTCGCTTTCTACCAATTTTTATGCGTTACAAATGCCATTTAGTTTTCTCCCCCGGTATCCTCAGTAAACCATGCGGGGCACGATATTTATTTGAAGTATATGAAGCAATGTTCGAGTGGCCAGCGAGCTATGTTTATTTTGTGTAGCTTCATTACAGCCTTTGTACAAAGTTACTTAATGATGCGTTCTAGGGTGTCATAGAAATGTTTCCCAGACACTTAACAGCATCAGAGACGGTTGAATTCCAGTGAAAATAGAAAGTATTTTAAGCACAATGCATTCCGAAACTTTTGCTTTCCTCCTATAAATGCAATTATTGCAGATAATTGCTAAACCCGCCGTTTTTCTATGTGCTTTCGTGCATCATACGTGATTCACAGTTTGTTTCTCCAGTGTCCTCGGTCAGCTAAAGAAGGCATTGCAGCTACAGCGCACTTGTGCGCTAAGTTCCTTATTAGCTACCAGCAAGAAACGTTGCTTGGCCGCAGCGGGTGTCGCAGCTCAATCGATATCAACGTGACCCTTGCGCAGCACGACATTCTATAGAAGGCAGGCCGTGGGGCGCCGCATCCATAGCATATACCTCACATTTATGTGCTTTCTTTTTTACTCAGAACAAAATAACGCAGCCTGCATTTCGCATATAACAGATTACCAAAGAGGAGAGACAATCATGCGGAAATTTGTGCGAAAAGGAAATGGCGGCCTGTTCTATTTCGCGCGCGAAAATGTCCAACTTTGCGACGCATTAATAAATAATATTAATAAATTAATGAGAGCGGTGCCTAGGAAAGATAAAATACAGATTTCTGCGTGGTTAGCATGTAGCAAGGTATGAACGGAAAAACAATCTTGAAAGAAACTCGTCATAAGAAGGCACATTACAAAATTAAGAAGAAAGATCCATATCTAAGACTTGTTCGAAAGCCATGTTTGCTTTATTTATATGTGTTGAGGGCTCGCGCATAATTTTGAGTTTATTTTATTCGCATTACCAAAGTTCTGTAAAATAGGTAAAAAAGCATGAACATAAAAAGCTTTATTAACATTTCTTATTTTCTCAAAGTCGGAACATCGTGCAGTGGCGTAAGCCACAGTTTCCTCCTTGTCTCAGTTCATATTTTTTTTTACGCTGAAACAAAGGCAATAATGAACTTTGAGCAGTTCTAAAGTCGTGTCTGCTGAGCAGAAATCCTGAAACTAGCACCACTAGAGATATCCGCACTTAAAGCGTGCTACGCAGCGCATTGGCATTTGTTTGTTTCCAAAAATAATTTTTCTTGTTGATTGATTGATTGATTGATTGATTGATTGATTGATTGATTGATTGATTGATTGATTGATTGATTGATAGCAGTTGGCTAAGAGCTTAACTTGAACGCCAACGCACTGTTTTAGCTGATTTCGGAGACAGATACATCTGAATGTGGGGCTTGGCAGGCATGACTTCGCTAGTGTTCGGCTTGAATTCCACAATCGCACCATATACCCTAAAATAACTAATTCAGAAAGTTACTTAGTCAATATATTTCATTGCCAATCTCTGTCGGCCTCGTTCCGCAGCGGAATAACGGGTCTATTGATTCGATTTTTATCGTCCAGGGCTGCGGTCTAACGAGGAAGGAATACAAAGGTATTCCTTTTGTGTGTCTGTTGGCATGGGCTTATAGCTGAACTGGAACATCGCCCAGGCGTTCCACGTCGTGCTAACCAACGGCATTTTATTGGGATTGAGAAGCCGTAACCGAGCCGCCGTGTCGGCCCGCTCTTCCGAAGGACAGAGAACGAAAGTGGAACTCACCTGCATGTGAAGACAATGCTTGAAGACTGGAGTTGCGGTCTGCGATGGAAAATGAAAGAATTATACGTCAGTATATATATAGGTATCTCTTATATGTATATATGTTCAACAACTCTCGAGATGAATTGCAACAGATGATTGAGGGCCTTAGTCGGGAATGTGTAAGGGCAGTGTTGAAGATTCATATGCAGAAGACAAAGGTAATGTTGAATACCCTGGCAAGAGAACAAAAATTCATGATACCCAGTCAGCCTCTGGGGTCTGCGCAAGAGGTACGTTTATCTAGGTGAATTGCTCACAGTGGACCCTGATCAAGGGAAGGAAATATAGAGCTGGATAGAAATGTCTGGAAGCGCATTACCGCAGGCGTTACCAAATCATTACCGGTAACTTACGGCTATCCGTGAAAAGAAAAGCGTACAATCATTGCATTCCACCGGTACTAACGTATGGGGTAGATGAACGTTAAGGCTAAGAAAGAAGCTTGAGAAAAAAAGTAAAGGACTGCGGAACGAGCGATGGAACGAAAAATTGTAGTCATAACGTTGTTGATTAGAGAGCAAACGGGGGTAGCCGATTTTGTAGTTGACATTAAGAAGAAAAAAATTGAGATGGGGAGGTGATGTAATCCATAGGACAGATGGGTGCCAATAGAAGGCAAGCACAGTCGAGGACTGGAAATAATCAGGTGGTCTGGTCAGCACATGTCCTGCGTTCTTTCGCAAAGAATATTCAGACCGCTCTAACTACGCCCATTTACGGCTACTATTATTTATTATTAATAGTATTATCATTGTTGTTGTTGTTGTCGTCCTGGTCGTCTTGGTCGTTGTTGTATGCAGGCGCCAGCATTATTATGACAGCAAAGTCCCTTCACATATCGGAACCGAGCCTATTTTTTCAGCGCATGCTTTTGTTTCAGCACTAAAGAAACGTAAACGCTAACAAATTGTAAACAGCTGCTTACGCAGTTCCGCTGTTTTCCGACTTGGAGAGAGCTAGTGTACAAAAATTACGAAACTTTTTATGCTCTCACACTTTTTATACCTACGATAGACAACTTCGTAAAATTCACTCAATTTTTTTTTCTACGCAAGCGCATAGCACAACGAAAAAATGGCCGACCTGGCTTTTGAATAAGATACAGGAAAGTCGGCCACTTTGTACATTATTAATGTTTTGTTACCGCGAATTTATTGCGGGTTTCTTCCTGTCCACACTTGGCTACATGTTAAACCAACAGTAAAATGTATTTAGTCTGTTTTTCCTACCGGTATATTTAATTTCGGCGGCAAAATCTGAAGAATCGCAAAACGTCGACAATTAAGAAAAACAAAGTCTTCCCCATTTCGATAAAATTTTCCTGGGTTATCTACTGTCATTGGTTGCCTGTTATATGCAAAAAATATGTGCCATCCTTTTAGTCCTAGTACAAAATAAAGCAATGAACAGTGCTGTTCAGGCTGAGGTGTTCTGGGCCCCATGACTTCTCCTTCAGGATGTCGCACCGTGAAAACGTCAACTTTATCTATGGCTCCCCTTTGTACTCCGAATAAATAATCAAGCTAATTACGGTGGCTCACTGGATATGGCGTTCTTCTGAACACGATGTCGCGGGTTCAGCTCCCTGCCGCGCTGACCGTAGTCTAACGGAAACGAACGTAAAGACAACCCAGTACCTAAATTTAGGTAAACGTGAACCATCTTCTACTGCGGCGTCTCTCATAGCCGCGCTGATGTGTTTGAAGCAAAGAAAACGTCCCATCAACCTAAGAATAAACCATAAATGTTATATAAATAAATCTTTTTTTTTTCCTGAATTTGAAAAAAAGTGTATTATACTTTCATCGTGCATACCATAGCATGATATAACAATAATTAGCCTTTACAGCATGAAAAGATAAAGGCGGCGGGTGGCGTAGGTCCACAAAAAACGCGAAACATTGTTGCGTCTCCCGTACGGCGTCGTGTTTTGTGATGGCGCCTAACTGATTCATTCACTACGAAGGAAGCAACCTGCAGCGGTGCAACAAAGAAGGAAGGATTTACAAGAATATTCAAATGTAAAATTCAGGCTAATATACGCGCGAAACTTTACCTCAAACATCTAACAATACCGGCTGACTCGAGACATTTTACCTCAAACGTGTAAAAACAAAAGCTGACTTGAGACGCGTGGAAATCCGTGTTGGTCATCACAGCACCAAATAAGATGCTACATGAAAAAGAGATACCCTTAAGTATATTTATAGCTCATTTCTCTAAGCAGAACACACACACACACACACACACACACACACACACACACACACACACACACACACACACACACACACACACACACACACACACACGCGCGCACACACACACACACACACACACACACACACACACACACACACACACACACACACACACAACCATGCCAAGTTCTCTTTTGGCCGCACTCACACTTAAAGATCGAATGGCCTTTAGACACAGTATTGCATTGTTTCCGTCTAAATGTGGCGTAGACACCCAGTTTTTTTATGTCGCATGCGGAGAAGACCAACTTCAGATTGTGTGCACTATGACACCACGGAAGCGTCTGTAGAACATATCCTCATCGAATATTCACAATTTGACCAACATTTTTATATTCACTTTAGGGTCAAGTGCGTATCTTTACGTTGTAGAGGGGGTACCGAAACGACCGATCCAAGTCTTGTGGCAACGTACATGCTGCGTGGCGATTTCTTTTCGGCGCTTAAAGAAAGCCTACGAAATATGATATAAAATCAAATGACTGCGCTCATAAGTAATGACCACCTCTTCCAGTGGACCAGCTCATGAGAACTGTTCTATCTGCTACAGGCAATTTTCAAAAGCTTTTGAGAGTGTTCGCTGAAACACTTGGTTTATAGACAAACAGGCAAATTCACGAGCATACAGCATAAAATAAACGCACAAGTAGAAATAGGCCCCCCTTGCGTTAGCGCTAAAACAATATAATAGTATTGAGACAGGTAATATTGCCATAGCAAAAGCAGTAACAGGGAAATGTTTCGAAGAGTGGTCTCTTGTATAATTTGATTTTCATTTTGCGATATCAATATTCAGTTTCGTGGAAGAAGAAATAGAACTTCAACTGTTTTTATATTTTCTTTGCTAAGGTATACTAAAAGCTCTTTGCACGTGTCAGTTCAGTTTGGCACGGAATGCTTTCGACCACGCAATGCATAACGTTCGCGTGTGTTCGATGGCCCGACTTTGGCCCTTTAATGAGCGGGCCCGAATCCGGCCCGCGCCCGTGGCTTCAAGCCTCAGCCCGTCGAAAAACGCATCGGACGGCCCAGGCTTTCGGGTCGGCCCGGACCCGTGCAGTCCTCTACCTGGAAGTACCGGACTCGCAGCGTTAAGAGAGGAAATGCGGGCAAGGTAGACTACGATTATCATTGTGGGACGAAAAAAAGCCCCATAGGGTGCAAAAGTGTAGAGTTCCTTTTTTTTCCCTTTCCCCTTAACGACTACGATTACCAACATTAGGTATTGTTGGTATTAGTAGCGGTAGTAGTGGCTTTTCCACAATGCTTGAAACGAGACGACAGGCCAATGCGGAAATCTTCCAAACATATACAGACGCAGTACTGAGGGAGACTTTGCAGCGGCACTTCGTTGCGCTTAGGCAAACTACAGGATTTCCCTCTCAAATTAATCCAAACGCCAGCCGATTTATTGCACTCGCCAATTACTTTAATCAAAGCTGAACGTCCAACAAGAACCTTCTAATTCCGTGGAAAGCAAAATTTTGTGAATATGGTAAGAGTTCAAATCCCTTGTTCAAAATAAATGAGCAAGATGGAGCACCAATGGCTTTCTTTCCATGTGACTAGCGACAACGTTAGGAATTTCTTTTTCTTCCTTTTTCTTTGTTCTTGTGGGACTGGCACAGACCAAAGATGTCAATTCTAGAAAATTATTGCCAGAAAATGCTAGCATGAGATTGTTAAGAGAGCGAATGACGCACGCCCGATGTTGTCGTTGCTCTCAACCTGTACATCTTAGAGTGATTCAATGATCACTGGGCACTGGCAGGCTTCGGTCACTGGTAAATAGAAATAACTGTTTTTACTAGGCTAACAGGAGCCTCCAATCGAAAACGTAGTCATGAAACCTAATCAGTAACCACACTGTAAACGAAGGAGGAAATAACTAGGCAACTACACCTTACAGCTAACTAATAGGACTAAAGTCATTAGTGACCACTAGTTACTAAAATAATATGCTAAGTTCTTCCTGGTTTACTCACAATAATGACATGAACATGGAATGAAATATCATAAACGAGTAATTGAACTATGCTTACTGTGAACTCGTATGATTTCATTTCATTTATTTACTCTCAAGGCCGTACAGGCATTACAGAGAGGAGTGGCAATAGAAAAAGAAAAAAAAAAGATATAGCTAATGAGGCAGCACATGGTCACAGATAGCAGACTTGAACACATCATGGTCTGTGATAGTGACGATGGATGCGGGAAGGCGATTCCAGTCTTGACTTGTTTTCGGGATGAAGGCTTCGAGGTATACATTGCTTTTACACTGAGGCACCCCAACCTTCATTTGATGATCAATACGGAATGACAAATGGCTCGGTGACGAAAAAAGTGTCATTTTTAGCTCATTATTAGTGTAGTATATTTTGTGAAACAGGCACAAGCGGGAAATTCGACGTCTAGTAGAAAGGAGAGGTAGTTCAAGCATTTGCTTCATGCGAGAAACGCTAGCTAAGCGATAGTAGTTAGAGAGGATAAACCTTGAAGTAGTGATAATTAAATCAAGAGTGATAATGAATCATTTATTTTACTGGTGGAGTGGTAGCTTTCTTTCGCGCAAGTCGTCATTGATATCAACCAAAATGTCATTAAATGAGTATCTATTTGCTTACCCCTGCTGACTGATTACACCTGGTCCTTAGTGATCACTAATGATACGCCAAGTTCGATGTTCTTGCATTTTCTTATAGCTTAACGTCATGAATATTAAATGAAAGGACACACAAACGATGACTAATATAATTACGAGGATATGGTAAGGTAGAATCACTATATAGTGACAATAAATTGCTTTGTTTAGTATGGCAATGGTAGCTTTCGTTCGTGCACGTCATCATTGCTATCAATCAAATAGTGATTACATGGGTATCTCTTTTGTTGCCATTGTAGTGTGATAACGCCAATATATTAGTGATCACTATTCATACGCTCGGTTGGGTGTTTTCGTGTTTTGTACGTATAACGTCATGAATATCAAATGAAAAGTCACAAACAGAGAGGGGGGGGAGAGGGGGGAATAAGTAAAGGCAGGGAGGTTAACCAGACTGAGTCCAGTTTGCTACCCTACACGTGGGGAGGGGAATGGAGAGACAGAGAGAGAGAGCGATGAGTCTATACCGCACTTTCGCATGCACTAAGGTGTAGGATGTCTGTAGTTGGGCACTCAAGTCTGTTGCCTTCAGGTAGTGATAAAGCGCTCGAACTGCTTGATGGGCTAATGAACTGTGAGGTCACGCTCCCAAGATCAAGCACCACAGAGGGAATGGCGATCTTGATGCGGGTGAGTGCCTCAATGACAAAAAGTGCCGGTTAGCCGCAACTGATCTGGAGAACGCTGCCTTGGGTCTTTTCTCAGGCAAGCGAGCGACATGGTGGTCAGGGACTCTGAATATATGGCGAACATGCGCCCCGAGTGCGTCGATAGCTATATAGGTCATTATTGGGTGGTCTCTCGCGGTGGCAATTGTTGCTGCGGTTGAAGCACTTCGAGGTAGCCCCAGACATGTTCGAAGGGCTTGGCCTTGAATGCTCTGTAGGACATGGATGTTAGTTTTGTCAGCATTTGACAGCACTGGTGCGCTATATCGCAAGTACCCTAGGAAGAGAGGTCCTGTATAGTTGAAGCATAGATGCCACGGATGTGCCCCACGTTTTACCGGCAAGAAACCTTAGTATATGGGGGATAGATGTAAGCCTCTTCTTCAAGTATGACAGATGTGGGGGCTCCATGAAAGGTCTCTGTCTAGGAATCGGTGAGATTTTGCGTAGGAAATGCTGGTTTGGTGGTCAACAGAAATGGGGTACCAGGTCATGGGCTTGTGGGTAAAAGCGACTAAGGTGCACTTCTCGGTCGAAATGCTGAGGCCTTCAGCACGCAGGTACGATGATGTTAGGGTCACTGCTTTTTGGAGCCGCGCACGCACCTGGAGACTTGTAACTGCCGAAGTCCATATGCATATGTCGTCAGCATATATGGAAAGGTTTACTATATGTGGTAGAACGTCGGCAAGTCCGAGGATTGCAAGGTTGAACAAAGTGGGGCTACGAACCCCACCCTGCGCGATGCCACGCAAGTGTAATGGTCAGCGGTTCGGCCATCTGCACTGTGCACAGAGAAGGATCTTTTGAATAGATAGCTCCGAATCCACCGAAACATGCGTCCACCAATTCCATTATTCTCCAGGGAATCAAGGATGGCTTCACACATAAACAGTGATTGAATTATAACTATGAGGTGGTAGGATTGAGTCACTAGCGATCACGAGCAACTTTGTTTAGTATCACAGTGGTAGCCTTCATTCGTGCACGTCGTCTTCGAATCAATCATGCAGTCATTAAATGAGTATTTTCGTTAGAATTGATAATGCCAAGTCATTGGCATCATTAATGGTACGTTCAGTTCGATGTGTTCATACTTTTATAGAGCATAACATCATCAATAAAAAATCAAAAGCAATAAATATGGTTGTTCAAATATGATAACTAGAAGATGGTAGGATTGATTCACTAAAGATCACGAATCGCTTTGTTTTCATTCACTGATTGTCATTCTATGATTATCATAATAAAGCTCCTTTTTCTGGCTCTATAGCAGACAGGGTCGAAATAATCACAATCACTATTAATTATGTTCATTTTAGTGTTTTAGACTATTTACAAATCTAAACATTACGGATATCAAGTGAAAGGATTCCTAAATTGTAATTCAGTTATGATAACTAGGAACTGAAAAAACCGAGTCACTAGTGTTTAAAGATGTGAAGCGTGTAGAATGAGCTTAACGTGAATAAATGGTCTGTTACTATGAAGATAAGCAACAAGACATTTCCAGGAATTTTGAACATTGCCCTGGCGGCCGTCTGTTGAAATTCCCCGCGCTGCACCAGCGTAACTCAAACGGCAGCATTTATAAAAATTACATTTTGAAATCCCGCCTGAATTCCAACAGCTCCAGTTGGCAACGTCGAAAGGGTATTCCCTTCTAATAGCATACGCGTATGTACGGTTCTTATTAGGAACATTCCTGCTGCCTTAGAGCAGTGTTGTAATACTGACCAAAACGCTGCTATATAATATACAGAAGACCCAATACGACAATCACCACCGGAACGTTCAGCACTTTGCTCGAAGTCTCGTTCTTCTATGATCTGCAGCTCACCGCGTCCGGCGGTACGAGAAATCGTTTTTATGCTACGTCGACTCCGCGAGGTGTTACGAAAGCTAAGCGATGTTAATTACGAAATCGCTCTCGTCAACACTACCAAGTCGCCTTCCAAGTTAGAAAAAGATGCCAACCACGGATCTCGTCTGGCCAGGGTATTACTCGGCTACTTGATTTACATTGTAACAAGTACTGGGACGGTGCTTCCGCCACCCAAATGGTCATGTTACGGTGGCAGTTGAGGAAGATGCCTGTGCATGGAAAAGCATAGGAGTTGATGTTCTCGTGAGCTTTTAGCGTACTACCTTGTTTGTCTGCAACTGCGCCAATGAAGAGTGTTTCTACGAATAAGTTTTGTAATATTTAAAAATAACTGTTCTGAAAAAAAAAAAGGACGGTTCCTTCAGAGACATGGTGACCACGGTGTGACAGGTGATTCGAGGAAACTAGTCATTGTTTAACAAAACTCTAACAAATCATTCATAAACTTTTATATTACAGGGCTCATTTAACTGGAACATTAAGGCCAGCTCTACGTACAAACCCTAGAATTAACTGGTTCTCCACGTAAAGGGATACCGAAAGCATATGCCACTGTATAGTGCAGTTCGCGGATGAATTCTCACTACGCAGCAGTTAGCATGGAGGCTAGAGATAGTTTTTGCAGTAGATGTGTTCGCGCTTAGAAATTGTTCGGTGTTTCTTGACCCGATTTTTGTGAAAATTTTCGTTATATAAGCCCATAGTTCTGAATGAAAAAAAAAGAATTTACCCTTAGAAAAAAAAAAAAACATGCACTCATGCAGCAGCTACCACATCGTTTTCAATCAATTTGCTTTTCATTGTTTTTAATTGCAGCCCGTCGCGGCAGCCTCACGTGCATGCTCGCGCGTGAAAGCGCCAGCGACGAGAAAACGCCGCTTGCGCGCAGCGAAGCTTAGACGGGAACGCGCGGAGTGATAGATTTGCGTGGCCGGACTTCTTGCGTAGCTTCCAGAGCGTTGCACCTCATGTATGAAACGGAGTATAGAAAACTGTCAGTGGACAAAAATCTAACCAGCGGAATCAAACTACAAGGGAAATAAAGCGTAAGATCGTTGTCAGGATTCAGTGCCTAGAGTGCAATTTGCGAAAATTTGAAAATTTCGAATGCTCAGCAATCGATATATAAAAATATTACACGAATAATCTCCTGTGGGAGTCATCAAAACAATGCGCAAACATTTGCTACTAATCAGATGCTGTTTCGTCGTCGTATGCTGCTGTGTTTGGTATAATTGCGAGAAACATCGCGAAAGAATCATGAAACGGAGAAGCGCGGTTACAGCACTCAAATCTTAACTGAGATCATCATGAGACGACAACGAATGGCGAGTAGTAGCGCTGTTCACAGGAAGTGGACGTAGGAGGAAATGACGAGAGATTTTGTAAATGAAGCACATACATACAACATTTATTATGTACACTGTCTCTTTGGTTCGTGTTGCGTTTCTTCTTTATCTGCAAATTAAATGATGGTGCGGTCGGCTGATGCTGCTGCTTCGTGGAAGAGGAGCGCTTGCCGACGCGTGCTGTATAGCACGTGATGTAATTGAACAGTGTCACGTTTGGTAGACCACGTACGTAGGCGTGGTCGATGACGTTGCGTCCTCTTGATGGGAACCATTATCAACCGTGATCAAACGTGCTCCGTCAGCGGCTGGGCACGGCACGGCCGCGCGGGCCCCGTCTCACAAGCGATCTGCGATGATACAGAATGCGTCGAGTGCTGGTAGCTTCGTGTGCGCTGTGTTCTCGTCGCTTAGTTCGCGTTGAATTGAGAGGGCAGCACGAAGGCCAATTCGCGCGCTGCCGCGGACCCTACCTTGGAAGCGATCGTCTTAAGTCACGGACACACGGACGGGTTTCCTCGTTGGATAGGCATTGCTTACGCATCTAAAATTCCTCCCACAGAGTTACGGCGACCGCATCGCCTTAGGGTCGGCTTCCCACGTACTTAACCGGGGCGGGTAAGGTGAGTAGGGAGGGCGGCTGGCCTGACCAAGCTGGTCTAGTAACGTTGGGCCTGACCACATAGTAACACAGACATTTCGGGGGAGGCACGTGCCCGGGGTGCCGCCCCCTGGCTGCGCCCCATCGATTATCCACTGCAAATTAAAATTTCTGTCGTATAACCGGGCTTCAGGACGCTAATAAAGTTTTGTGAATGAATGAATGAATGAATGAATCACATTGTATTACCAGAAACACAAGCAACATGGACAGCGATTACTTCAGTTCTTAGAAGAAAGAATAAGACATTCAGTACCACTAGAAATTAAAATATTAAACGGCTTTCGTTGTCAATAAAAAGGTTCCAATTCTCTATCTTCGTTTTGTTCATAAACTCCCCCTTACCTATAATAACATTATTGTGGCTTTGTCCTCTACCCGCCGTGGTTGCTCAGTGGCTATGGTGTTGGGCTGCTGAGCACGAGGTCGCGGGATCGAATCCCGGCCACGGCGGCCGCATTTCGATGGGGGAGAAATGCGAAAACACCCGTGTGCTTAGATTTAGGTGCACGTTAAAGAACCCCAGGTGGTCAATATTTCCGGAGTCCTCCACTATGGCGTGCCTCATAATCAGAAAGTGGTTTTGGCACGTAAAACCCCAAATATTATTATTATTGTCCTTTGTGCACGAACGTACTTCCTGTTGTTGAAACAGCATTGCTGCCGTAGAAATTATGTTCTGCGCTTTCTGTTTCCATTATTTGCTTTAAATTTATCGCTACGTTATATCTGCCTTTTCCGATACCACTTACACAACTTCTCATGGCTGCGTGGTGCACTTACTATGCGTGCAGAATACGTACTTTATTATTTGCGTGAGTGTGTACTCGAGCGTTAATCTATGGCGGTACGGTTACTGCTTTATAAACTATGTACCATGAGAGACTTTAGGTACGTTCGATTCGCATGCGCCCACTGAACCGATGCACGAGATGCTGCAGGTTTCCATTCGCTTCAGCGTTGCAGCAACGGCGCCCTCTGAACCCCGCCATTCGTTCCAAAAAGTGCAGGGAAAGTGCAGGGAAAGTGCAGGGCTGTTTCACGATTTTGCTGAGCCCTCTCTGCTGTCGGTGGACACTTGGTGCAGATGCGCAGGTGCGAAACAGTAGCGCAGCAGGCGACACAGAACACATGACCCCGCGTATGTGCGTCTATTGTGTCTACACAAGCGCGGATGTATTGAAGCCTTATAAGCCGATCATACCGGCAGTTCAGGACTTCTCGAAGTTACGCACTCCGCGCACGTTAGTCGGAAAAACAAAACACCTGCGCAACGTCTGCACCTTGACATTCGTTCCGGGTGTCTTGCTGTGCCTGCAACGAATAAACCGAGCTGCACGATTTCTGAACTTGTCGTGAACCGCCGTAAACTGGTTCGCAGTGGTGCAGGTGAATCGAACGGACCTTTCACAGGCCTTTGGTTACTGGCTCGGCAATTACTAAATTCTCCAGTAGTTAATTAATAAACATTACCACTTTTCAAAGTAATCGTTTACTACTCATTTACTTTTCTCATACTATTTATGCACTATTTATTAGGGCATGTTAATTGCGGGATGAGATGAATATGTGTGTGTAAGGTTTGGGTTTCAGTACTAATACTTTTGACCATTGCAATCATTGAATTTCAATAAGTGCTACGATTAATGTGTGCTTTCATGAACTCTTTAAAACACGCAGCGCTCCAATAAACATTGTTTTGCACCATCCACTCTTTCTTCCATGTCATTCCATTGTCTCAATTAATCTACTTAAGCTACGCCTGGTGCCCCTGTGACACCGACCTGTGGTTATGTAGGTCACCCGTTCTCACCATTGAAGGTCCCTGCACATCCGCAAAGCTCGCGGGAAATGCTCCTTGTACACAACCCGGCGCTGCTTGGAAGATGCACGTATGAGTCAGCTGCTGTCGACATGCTGTGCTACAGCACACCAACAGAGCCAATCATTCTGCCGCATCTGATGGTCTGCCAAAGGTTTGTTGGTACTCGCAATGGGTGCGTCTACAGTCTGTCAACAGTCCGTTTACAGAGTGACCAACACTCTGCTTGTGCACATGCTCTGTAGAACAATCTCATATTATTCCCGCACCAGGACACATTTCTTCTTAAACTGCGAGGCGTCTCTGTCTGAGAAACTCGGATGGGTTTCCTTAGTAGCTTCGTGCTACATTCGGGTGGATAATTTCCCCTTTCATCTCATAATAAGAATAATGCAGACACATCTACACTAGTAGTGACATTTCTAGAAGGATGAAGAATTAGGTGTTTTGATTCATATTGTTTCCTGTCGATATTAATTGTCTTTCACAGCATTCGCTGAATGAAGGACATGAATGTAGTCCGCGCTTGTGTAGCACATCGTGTTTCAGTCCTTCCAGGCTATTATTTTCAAAAGAAAATACCAAGACTCGTCTTTGTGCTTCATGGAGGGACACATCAACGCCAAAAAAACCAGCCTCCTAAGTCTGCCGCAAACAGCACTTCGCAAGGCTACCAATTGGTAGCCCTGCGAAGTGCTGTTTGCAGTAGACTTACGAGGGTGGACTTGTTGGATAAAGTTCATGCTTTGGGAGAAATAGAGAGTTCCTTGTACAGTAGCCAATGTGCCACTTCTTTTTTTTTTTTGCGGGGAAATAATTTCGGGGTTCATTTATGCCTCTGTGCACCATGAAAAGTAGGCTTGGTTTCCGTTTTTGTCAAGGAAACATCGACACAATAAAGCTGCCATATTCTTGTTACAAATGCGACTATCGTGCGTATTGTGGGCACAACGCTGCAGCTGCTGCTGCCAAACATGATAGCTGGGTGTTTCATTGTTCTTGTTGACCTGAATGGTCCTACCGTATACCCACAGTGGGGTATCGGCCATAAATTGGGTGGTTAACTTCATTGGATAAAGACAAAGCAATCAATTAAATTTGGAAGTTGAAACATAGAAATGAAAATTTAAGTGTGAGGAAAAAAGTATATAAAAATATCAATATCAAACCATGAATTAAGGGGGGAGGTAAACTTATGGGGGGATGACGAATGATACTGGACTAGATTCCATTAGGTATTTCTTTACTGCCAAGCAAACATTTCTGAACCCGATAACTGAGGCTCCGCAAAACAGAATTATAGGCAGATAAGTCTAGGCCAATATTACGAAGCGGAGTTGGCAGTAATAATTTTTCTTGTAGCAGAAATACGCCTGCAAGACAACGGAAAGTGCTCTATTGTCTCCGCTTCGCCGCAGAACGAGCATAATGGCTACATTCGCGTGGGTATGTAGAAGTGGCATATGTCTGCAAGAGTTCGCAATGAGGCGCGTAGAAAGTATGAATAGCCACCAACAAGCCCCTTTTACCGACCTTTTGAACAAGGTATGTAGTGTCGGCTTTCTTAGCGAACGAACAAACGCAACTCGCAGATATAAGTGTGATAGTTCAACTATTCAATGTAAAGTGTCACTGAAAGTGCAAACACGCACTGAATGTGTCAGCTAAGGCGCAGAAAGCTTTAACAAAATGTTTCACTCCTGGGCGACCCGAGCCTCTCTGCTCGTACAACGAAATCTGCAAATACAATTATCTGTCGAGAAGAGTCCTACCTTCACCGCACTCCTCGCTGTGCAGGGCCCAGGCAGTCACTCTCAGACTTCTGCAAACAAGCACTTACCCGAGCCCCGCGGCGCTGCACACAATGTACCCCGAACGGTTCCCAAGCCCGGACTGCCCTCTGTGTGGTGATTATGCGGACTTCGAACATGTCCTGTGGGGCTGCGCCTCTGCCGGTCCCCCTTTCACTCACGAGGAAATTATGAAGCTAATTAGGGCCCAAGATCCGACCTCTCAAATCCTGGCAGTCCAGAGGGCTCGCGACAGGGCCGTCAGGTTCCACCTGATGGTCCCCGAGTGGGCCTAGCCAGGTGGTGTGGAGTTTACTTACGCCTATAGTGGACAAAATAAAGTTGTTTCACTCACTCACTCACTCACTGCGGGTCAAAGCAAATCCGTTTGTTCGGCTGCGTGTGTTAGGGGGATGTCGTCTGCTGTGTGCCGCAGTTTCAAGGCTGGATGGAGCGAGAAATTGTGCGCGAAGCGTGAAATGATAAATTACGCAATTTACTCGTTTGTTTGAATATCATAGCTACCGCTCAAAGAGCTTATCTTAATTGTGAACAGTACAATTGACATTTTAATTGCACTGTACGAAAAAAATGCGTGTGTCTCATCTCATTGATGTGTCTGCTTACGGCATGTTTGCTTTATTTATTTTAAGAAAACATCTTTATTTACCAATCGCTTAGAGGCCCCAGGAAAGCATTGGGCAAGGGGAAAATTACGGTTACATCAACGTAAAACAAGCGTTATGAAACAATGCAAAAAAAAAGCGTCAACGTAAAAATACCGCTATTCACACAACGTAATAAGAGTGCGAGATCGATACAGCCAATAGAACATGTACAATTCAAATGAAAACTAAAGACAGGAAAAAGGACGCATGGTAAGACATCAGTAAATATTAAACGAAGATCATCGCAGTTTACAAAAGTAGGCGAACAACGTGGCCGTTGCCACATCATTTGCTGAATCCCCGCAATGCAAGGGGCAAAAGAAAGAAAAAAAAAGAAGGAAGAAAAAAATAATAATGCAAAGAATTAAACTCTGCCATCTCCGATAAGCTCCAAGTTTAGAGACAATGGATGGCGAGTGAACCACCACATGATTTGTTTACAAAAAAAAATTCAGCAGAGCCACTTAAGACTGCTTACGTGTGGGAATGCGAAAGCGTCATCATCGCTAAGGTGAAATGTTTTCGATTGATGTTTTCGACATGCATTAAAGTTTTTTCTTCTGAATCGGTGTGTGCGCTCGTGCGTGCGCGTGTGTGTGTGCGTGCGTGTGTGTGTGTGTGTGTGTGTGTGTGTGTGTGTGTGTAAGCGCGCGCGTTGGCCACAGGATTGAAACATTCGGACCACTTTGCTGCAGAAGGATGAATTTTATTTTGTGCCTTATAGTAGGTCTGTAGTGGCTATGTCGTCTTCTTCTGTGTTCCCTTGCTTCGTCTTCTGAGGCGTGCTATCGTCGGCGACCACGTTTCACAGCTGTCGTTGCCTTACTTTATTTATATTCAATAGATTTTTACTCACTCACTCACTCACTCACTCACTCACTCACTCACTCACTCACTCCTGGCGGTAGACGCTTTGGAGTGCATCGCAGTAGACAAAGCACCGATGAAATCCGAAGAGCAAGTCGAAAATTGTAATATGTGTCGTAAAGTAATTAAGCAGCAAATTAGTGAATTTATATTAATTAGTTCAATATGTGTGTCGATTTGTTTTGCTAGTAATGTCCACCTCTTCGAATATTCCAGCTGAATGGCAATAATTAGGCCATCCGGCAGAGGCGATTTTTAAAAACTCCGTAACACTTAGAAATGATCACCCTGTATATCCTTAGTAGATGATTGTACCATAGTCCTCTGCAACGTTCAAACGAAGCGCCGCCAGGAATAAATCGTAAGCATAGGACATACAAGCCCCTTAAGGTACAGCAGGCACGTACCCAGGATTTTTTTTCGGGGGGGGGGGGGGGGGGCCCACAACCTCCATCATCATCATCATCATCAGCCTGTTTTATGTCCACTGCAGGACGAAGGCCTCTCCCTGCGATCTCCAATTACCCCTGTCCTGCGCCAACCGATTCCAACTAGCGCCCGCGAATTTCCTAATTTCATCGCTCCACCAGAGTCCTTCCGTGCTTAGCAGCCCTACGCCATAGCCCCTAAGCAACCACAGCGGGTAGCCGGCAGAGAGTTCTAGATATAGAAAAGAAAACACACAACCACGCACACTATATATATATATATATATATATATATATATATATATATATCTGCCGGCTACCCGCTGCACATTGATGGACATAACAGACCACGAACACCAGCCTCGTCAAATCTAAGAGCTCCCTTGGATAATGGCAGCGCATACGGGGGGGTGGCAAATTGATGGGCAGAACAGCTTACAATCAAGGGTGACCCTTGTCATGTCGAGCATGTCTCTTCAGCGATAGCAGCACCCACGGAGTGGGACTTGTTGCACATTTATGGACAGAACAGCGTACAAACACCAGCTTCTTTATATCTAGTCTAAAAACAGCTGCACCATTTGATGTGTATATTTGCCCCACAACAATAACCGCCACCTCTCTTGTTCGCATTTCCTTTATCGCGGCGAGCCCGGAACTTCCCAGTAACGAACAGCATGTGCGTTACCAGCATGACATAGCATTCCAGACAGGAAAGTGGCGGGCGCGGCGTATTCAAGAAAGGGAATGCAAGCAAGGAAGATTATTATTGTTGTGTAGCAGAGATGCACCGCAAAGGGTGTAAGTTTGCCTAAGAGTGCAGCAGCTCTCTCCGGTGACTGCAGCGCCTACTGGCTGGAACCGCCCACTATTGCACATTAATGGATAGAACAGCTTACAATCGAGACCGCCTACTGTTGCACATTTAAGCACACAACAGTATACAAACAACAGCTTTTCCGCATTTTTCCGAAGCTTGACGCTCTCAGTAATCTTGCCGACACAACAGAGTCTGACATAATTGTTATTACTGAAACTTGGCTTAATTCTACAATAGAAGACTCTGAAATATTGCCATTTTTCCCTAACCTCAATATCTTCAGGCATGATCGAACTACCAGACTTGGTGGCGGCGTATTCATTGGCGCTCATAAGGACCTTCAATGTACTGAAATTAAGACATCGTCCTCCCTAGAAATTCTGTTCGTCCTGTGTAATGTCTCTTACCCACCCACAATAATTGCAGTCTGCTATCGCCCCCCTAGTAATGATCCTTTGTTGCAGAATTCCACGAAACATTGCGTTCGGTAACTGAATTGCATCACCATTCTCCGATGTTACTGTTTGGTGATTTTAACTTCCCCGCCATAAACTGGACTAACCTAACATCAGCAACTTCGCAACAAAGTACCGAAAGCGATTTTGTTAACTCCTGCCTAACCTTTGGATTAACGCAACTTGTCACTGAACCTACACGTCAAGGTTGTAATTCTTCTAACATACTCGACCTCATTTTTGCTTCTGATCCTGACAAAGTTTATGCAATGACGCATTTGCCTGGTCTTAGTGATCATTCTATAATCCATGCATCGTACTCCTGTCAGCTTACACAACCTACAAAGATAACCAAAGTGATCAAACTGTATGACAAAGGGAATAACTCGGCAATTAACTCGGAACTCGCACATTTTGCTGCTTCATTCCACACCAGTTTTTTGACACGTTCTGTCGAAACTAACTGGCTGCTTTTTAAAAACAAAATGCTCGATGTGTTCGCGAGATACGTACCCGTTATCACCCTAACCGAAAAACAGTCATCCCCATGGTTTAATATCACACTAAAGCGTCTTAACAATAAAAACAAAAGGCTTTTTCGCTCGGCTAAACGATTTAACAACGCAGGCGCATGGAATAAGTATTACCTTGCAGAAAAAGAATTCGAAGCTCTAGCAAATAAAGAAAAACGCACTTTTTCTTCCCAAACGCTGCCGTCTATGTTAAGAAATAACCCCCAAAAATTCTGGAAAGTTATTAACCCTAATAACTCCGAGCCATTAGCTCTGTTTGACGATCAAAACCATCGTATTCCCGATTGCGAAATTGCTGAACAACTTAACCGTACTTTTTCTTCCGTCTTCACAACTGAACCTGTCAACATATTACCTCGCTTCCCTCTTTCGGATCATGCAGTCATGCCTGATATTACCTTTTGTCCTTACGGCATTGAGAAACTAATTGATTCATTAAAACTTACATCATCGTCTGGCGTCGATGAAATAAATGTTAAAATGCTGAAAAACACCAAAACAAATGTGAGCGCGATGTTATGTGCTATTTTTCAGCAATCATTGTCATCAGGAGTGGTGCCGGAAGACTGGAGAGTAGGCAAGATTGTTCCAGTCCCCAAAAAAGGTCCTCCATCGTTGTGCTCTAGTTATCGCCCCATTTCACTCACCAGTGTTTGTTGCAAACTAATGGAGCATGTTATTTACTCTCAGATCGTAAACTTTTTAGTATCCAATAACGTCTTTCACCCAGCTCAACATGGCTTCCGTAAAGGTCTTTCATGTGACACCCAACTAGCTTTATTTTTTCATGATCTAAGCTCTAACCTTGACTTGAACGTACCTGTAGATGCTATTTTCTTAGACTTTGAAAAGGCATTTGACAAAGTTCCACACCAACGGCTACTCCTAAAACTTTCCCGTCTCAAGATTAATCCATTTGTACTAGACTGGATACGTAGCTTCCTTACTAACCGACAACAGTTTGTATTTGCTAACACACAGTCATCTAAAAGATCTGTCCTTTCGGGCGTACCACAAGGCACAGTTCTCGGACCACTACTCTTTCTAATTTACATTAATGATCTTCCTACTAATATCACTTCTAACATTCGATTGTTCGCAGACGATTGTGTAGTTTATCGAAGCATAACTAACACTTCAGACATGCATTTGCTCCAAGATGACCTAAAACGCATTGAATTATGGTGTAACAAATGGTTGATGTCTTTAAATACTAAAAAAACCTCGCTAGTTTCTTTCCATCGCAGACAGCATCACCAATCAGGGAAATACACCATATACGGTGCCGAAATCTCATCCGTAGACTCGTATAAATACCTCGGCATAACATTTTCAACTACCCTAAATTGGTCACAACACGTCATTAACTTAGCCAATGCCGCGAATCGAACCCTCGGTTTTCTCCGCCGCAATCTAAGACTTGCTCCCCCATCAGTAAAATTGTTAGCTTATGTTACATATGTCCGCCCTAAGTTAGAATATGCATGCTCTGTCTGGGATCCTCATCAACATAACCTATCTAATACACTAGAATCAATTCAAAATCGTGCAGCCCGGTTTATCTACTCTGAACATTCTTATCATGCAAGCGTGTCTGAACTAAAATCCCGTGCCGGTCTTACTAATCTAGAATCGCGACGTCTTATTTCTAGACTGTGTCTTTTTCACAAATTCTATCATTCACCACTCCACATTTCAGCTATACTACCAGCTCATCGTCAGTCCAGCCGCATAAACCACAGCAAAGCCATGTATCCTTCCCCCGGCGCAGACTACCTCTCATCTACGATCATTTTTTGTGAAAACCGCCAGGGACTGGAACGGTCTGTCTGCCGACATCACGCACCACTCCGACACTCATCACTTCAAGGCTGCTCTAGAATCACTGTTTTGTTAAAGGCCATCCCTCATATAATACCCCATCTCTGGGGCCTTTGAGGTATAATAAATAAATAAATAAATATCTACACTCTAAAAACAGTCGCACCTTTTGGGGTGTATATTTGGCACACATCAATAATGGTCATCTGTCTTCCCCGCATTTCCTTTCTTTAACGCTGCCAGCCCGGCACTTCTAAGTCACGAACAGCAGGCGCGTTATCAGCATGACATAGCATTAATGACAGAAAAGTAACGAGCGCAGCGTTGCACATTGATGGACAGAACAGCACACAAACACCAGCCTCATCATATCTAAGAGCTCCCTTGGGTAACGGCAGCGCGTACGGGCTGGGACCACCCGATGTGGCAAATTGATGGGCAGAACAGCTTACAATAAAGAGTGACCCTTGTCATGTCGAGCATGTCTTTTTGGTGATAGCAGCACCCACGGAGTGGGACTTGTTGCACATTTATGGACGGAACAGCATACAAACACCAGCTTCTTTATATCTACACTCTAAAAACAGCTGCACCATTTGATGTGTATATTTACCCCATAACAATAACCGCCATCTCTCTTGTTGGCATTTCCTTTATCGCAGCGAGCCCGGAACTTCCCAGTAACGAACCGCATGTGCGTTATCAGCATGACATAGCATTCCCGACAGGAAAGTGGCGGGTGCGGCGTTTCCAAGAAAGGAAATGCAAGCAAGGAAGATTATTATTGTTGTGTAGCAGAGATGCACCCCAAAGGGTGTAAGTTTGCCTAAGAGTGCAGCAGCTCCCTCCGGTGACTGCAGCGCCTACTGGCTGGGACCGCCCACTATTGCACATTAATGGACAGAACAGCTTACAATCAAGACTGCCTACTGTTGCACATTTATGCACAGAACAGTATACAAACACCAGCTTTGTCATATCTACACTCTAAAAACAATTGCACGCTTTGGGGTGTATATTTGCCACACAACAATAATGGTCATCTGTCTTCCCCGCATTCTTTCTTTAACGCTGCCAGCGCAGCACTTCTAAGTCACGAACAGCAGGCGCGTGATCAGCATGACATAGCATTAATGACAGGAAAGTAACGAGTGCAGCATTGCACATTCATGGAAAGAACAGCACAAAAACACCAGCCTCATCATATCTAAGAGCTCCCTTGGGTAATGGCAGCGCGTACGGGCTGGGACCGCCCGGTGTGGCAAATTGATGGGCAGAACAGCTTACAATCAAGGGTGACCCTTGTCATGTCGAGCATGTCTTTTTGGTGATAGCGGCACCCACGGAGTGGGACTTGTTGCACATTTATCGATAGAACAGCATACAAACACCAGTTTCTTTATATCTACAGTCTAAAAACAGCTGCACCATTTGATGTGTATATTTACCCCATAACAATAACCGCCATCTCTCTTGTTGGCATTTCCTTTATCGCAGCGAGCCCGGAACTTCCCAGTAACGAACCGCATGTGCGTTATCAGCATGACATAGCATTCCCGACAGGAAAGTGGCGGGTGCGGCGTTTCCAAGAAAGGAAATGCAAGCAAGGAAGATTATTATTGTTGTGTAGCAGAGATGCACCCCAAAGGGTGTAAGTTTGCCTAAGAGTGCAGCAGCTCCCTCCGGTGACTGCAGCGCCTACTGGCTGGGACCGCCCACTATTGCACATTAATGGACAGAACAGCTTACAATCAAGACTGCCTACTGTTGCACATTTATGCACAGAACAGTATACAAACACCAGCTTTGTCATATCTACACTCTAAAAACAATTGCACGCTTTGGGGTGTATATTTGCCACACAACAATAATGGTCATCTGTCTTCCCTGCATTCTTTCTTTAACGCTGCCAGCGCAGCACTTCTAAGTCACGAACAGCAGGCGCGTGATCAGCATGACATAGCATTAATGACATGAAAGTAACGAGTGCAGCGTTGCACATTCATGGAAAGAACAGCACAAAAACACCAGCCTCATCATATCTAAGAGCTCCCTTGGGTAATGGCAGCGCGTACGGGCTGGGACCGCCCGGTGTGGCAAATTGATGGGCAGAACAGCTTACAATCAAGAGTGACCCTTGTCATGTCGAGCATGTCTTTTTGGTGATAGCGGCACCCACGGAGTGGGACTTGTTGCACATTTATCGATAGAACAGCATACAAACACCAGCTTCGTTATATCTACAGTCTAAAAACAGCTGCACCATTTGATGTGTATATTTACCCCACAACAAGAACCGCCATCTCTCTTGTTGGCATTTCTTTTATCGCGGCGAGCCCGGAACTTCCCAGTAACGAACAGCATGTGCGTTATCAGCATGACATAGCATTCCCAACAGGAAAGTGGCGGGCGCGGCGTTTTCAAGAAAGGAAATGCAAGCAAGGAAGATTATTATTGTTGCGTAGCAGAGATGCGCCCCAAAGGGTGTAAGTTTGCCTAAGAGTGCAGCAGCTCCCTCCGGTGACTGCAGCGCCTACTGGCTGGGACCGCCCACTATTGCACATTAATGGACAGAACAGCTTACAATCAAGACCGCCTACTGTTGCACATTTATGCACAGAACAGTATACAAACACCAGCTTTGTCATATCTACACTCTAAAAACAATTGCACGCTTTGCGGTGTATATTTGCCACACAACAATAATGGTCATCTGTCTTCCCCGCATTCTTTCTTTAACGCTGCCAGCGCAGCACTTCTAAGTCACGAACAGCAGACGCATTATCAGTATGACATAGCATTATGGACAGAAAAGTAACGAGCGCAGCGTTGCACATTGATGGACAGAACAGCACACAAACACCAGCCTCATCATATCTAAGAGCTCCTTTGGGTAAAGGCAGCGCGTACGGGCTGGGACCGCCCGGTGTGGCAAATTGATCGGCAGAACAGCTTACAATCAAGGGTGACCCTTGTCATGTCAAGCATGTCTTTTCGGTGATAGCAGCACCCACGGAGTGGGACTTGTTGCACATTTATGGACAGAACAGCATACAAACCCCAGCTTCTTTATATCTAGTTTAAAAACAGCTGCACCATTTGATGTGTATATTTACCCCACAACAATAACTGCCATCTCTCTTGTTGGCATTTCTTTTATCGCGGCGAGCCCAGAACTTCCGAGTAACGAACAGCATGTGTGTCATCAGCATGACATAGCATTCCCGACAGTAAAGTGGCGGGCGCGGCGTTTTCAAGAAAGGAAATGCAAGCAAGGAAGATTATTATAGTTGTGTAACAATGATGCACCCCAAAGGGCGTAAGTTTGCCTAAGAGTGCAGCAGCTCCCTCCGGTGACTGCAGCGCCTACTGGCTGGGACCGCCCACTATTGCACATTAATGGAAAGAACAGCTTACAATCAAGACCGCCTACTGTTGCACATTTATGCACAGAACAGTATACAAACCCCAGCTTCTTTATATCTAGTTTAAAAACAGCTGCACCATTTGATGTGTATATTTACCCCACAACAATAACCGCCATCTCTCTTGTTGGCATTTCTTTTATCGCGGCGAGCCCAGAACTTCCGAGTAACGAACAGCATGTGTGTCATCAGCATGACATAGCATTCCCGACAGGAAAGTGGCGGGCGCGGCGTTTTCAAGAAAGGAAATGCAAGCAAGGAAGATTATTATTGTTGTGTAGCAATGATGCACCCCAAAGGGTGTCAGTTTGCCTAAGAGTGCAGCAGCTCCCTTCGGTGACTGCAGCGCCTACTGCCTGGGACCGCCCACTATTGCACATTAATGGACAGAACAGCTTACAATCAAGACCGCCTACTGTAGAACATTTATGCAAAGAACAGTATACAAACACCAGCATTGTCATATCTACACTCTAAATACAATTGCAGCCTTTGGGGTGTATATTTGCCACACAACAATAATGGTCATCTGTCTTCCCCGCATTTCCTTTCTTTAACGCTGCCAGCCCGGCACTTCTCAGTCACGAACAGCAGACGCATTATCACTATGACATAGCATTATGGACAGAAAAGTAACGAGCGCAGCGTTGCACATTGATGGACAGAACAGCACACTAACACCAGCCTCATCATATCTAAGAGCTCCTTTGGGTAAAGGCAGCGCGTACGGGCTGGGACCGCCCGGTGTGGCAAATTGATGGGCAGAACAGCTTACAATCAAGGGTGACCCTTGTCATGTCGAGCATGTCTTTTCGGTGATAGCAGCACCCACGGAGTGGGACTTGTTGCACATTTATGGACAGAACAGCATACAAACCCCAGCTTCTTTATATCTAGTTTAAAAACAGCTGCACTATTTGATGTGTATATTTACCCCACAACAATAACCGCCATCTCTCTTGTTGGCATTTCTTTTATCGCGGCGAGCCCAGAACTTCCCAGTAACGAACAGCATGCGTGTCATCAGCATGACATAGCATTCCCGACAGGAAAGTGGCGGGCGCGGCGTTTTCAAGAAAGGAAATGCAAGCAAGGAAGATTATTATTGTTGTGTAGCAATGATGCACCCCAAAGGGTGTCAGTTTGCCTAAGAGTGCAGCAGCTCCCTTCGGTGACTGCAGCGCCTACTGCCTGGGACCGCCCACTATTGCACATTAATGGAAAGAACAGCTTACAATCAAGACCGCCTACTGTTGCAACTTTATGCACAGAACAGTATACAAACACCAGCTTTGTCACATCTACACTCTAAAAACAGTTGCACCCTTTGGGGTGTATATTTGCCACACAACAATAATGGTCATCTGTCTTCCCCGCATTTCCTTTCTTTAACGCTGCCAGCCCGGCACTTCTAAGTCACGAACAGCAGACGCATTATCAGTATGACATAGCATTATAGACAGAAAAGTAACGAGCGCAGCGTTGCACATTGATGGACAGAACAGCACACAAACACCAGCCTCATCATATCTAAGAGCTCCTTTGGGTAAAGGCAGCGCGTACGGGCTGGGACCGCCCGGTGTGGCAAATTGATCGGCAGAACAGCTTACAATCAAGGGTGACCCTTGTCATGTCAAGCATGTCTTTTCGGTGATAGCAGCACCCACGGAGTGGGACTTGTTGCACATTTATGGACAGAACAGCATACAAACCCCAGCTTCTTTATATCTAGTTTAAAAACAGCTGCACCATTTGATGTGTATATTTACCCCACAACAATAACCGCCATCTCTCTTGTTGGCATTTCTTTTATCGCGGCGAGCCCAGAACTTCCCAGTAACGAACAGCATGTGTGTCATCAGCACGACATAGCATTCCCGACAGGAAAGTGGCGGGCGCGGCGTTTTCAAGAAAGGAAATGCAAGCAAGGAAGATTATTATTGTTGTGTAGCAATGATGCACCCCAAAGGGTGTAAGTTTGCCTAAGAGTGCAGCAGCTCCCTCCGGTGACTGCAGAGCCTACTGGCTGGGACCGCCCACTATTGCACATTAATGGGCAGAACAGCTTACAATCAAGACCGCCTACTGTAGCACATTTATGCAAAGAACAGTATACAAACACCAGCTTTGTCATATCTACACTCTAAATACAATTGCAGCCTTTGGGGTGTATATTTGCCACACAACAATAATGGTCATCTGTCTTCCCCGCATTTCCTTTCTTTAACGCTGCCAGCCCGGCACATCTAAGTCATGAACAGCAGACGCATTATCAGTATGACATAGCATTATAGACAGAAAAGTAACGAGCGCAGCGTTGCACATTGATGGACAGAACAGCACACAAACACCAGCCTCATCATATCTAAGAGCTCCTTTGGGTAAAGGCAGCGCGTACGGGCTGGGACCGCCCGGTGTGGCAAATTGATGGGCAGAACAGCTTACAATCAAGGGTGACCCTTGTCATGTCGAGCATGTCTTTTCGGTGATAGCAGCACCCACGGAGTGGGACTTGTTGCACATTTATGGACAGAACAGCATACAAACCCCAGCTTCTTTACATCTAGTTTAAAAACAGCTGCACCATTTGATGTGTATATTTACCCCACAACAATAACCGCCATCTCTCTTGTTGGCATTTCTTTTATCGCGGCGAGCCCAGAACTTCCGAGTAACGAACAGCATGTGTGTCATCAGCATGACATAGCATTCCCGACAGGAAAGTGGCGGGCGCGGCGTTTTCAAGAAAGGAAATGCAAGCAAGGAAGATTATTATTGTTGTGTAGCAATGATGCACCCCAAAGGGTGTCAGTTTGCCTAAGAGTGCAGCAGCTCCCTTCGGTGACTGCAGCGCCTACTGCCTGGGACCGCCCACTATTGCACATTAATGGAAAGAACAGCTTACAATCAAGACCGCCTACTGTTGCAACTTTATGCACAGAACAGTATACAAACACCAGCTTTGTCACATCTACACTCTAAAAACAGTTGCACCCTTTGGGGTGTATATTTGCCACACAACAATAATGGTCATCTGTCTTCCCCGCATTTCCTTTCTTTAACGCTGCCAGCCCGGCACTTCTAAGTCACGAACAGCAGACGCATTATCACTATGACATAGCATTATGGACAGAAAAGTAACGAGCGCAGCGTTGCACATTGATGGACAGAACAGCACACTAACACCAGCCTCATCATATCTAAGAGCTCCTTTGGGTAAAGGCAGCGCGTACGGGCTGGGACCGCCCGGTGTGGCAAATTGATGGGCAGAACAGCTTACAATCAAGGGTGACCCTTGTCATGTCAAGCATGTCTTTTCGGTGATAGCAGCACCCACGGAGTGGGACTTGTTGCACATTTATGGACAGAACAGCATACAAACCCCAGCTTCTTTATATCTACTTTAAAAACAGCTGCACCATTTGATGTGTATATTTACCCCACAAGAACCGCCATCTCTCTTGTTCGTATTTCCTTTATCGCGGCGAACCCAGAACTTCCCAGTAACGAACAGCATGTGTGTCATCAGCATGACATAGCATTCCCGACAGTAAAGTGGCGGGCGCGGCGTTTTCAAGAAAGGAAATGCAAGCAAGGAAGATTATTATAGTTGTGTAACAATGATGCACCCCAAAGGGCGTAAGTTTGCCTAAGAGTGCAGCAGCTCCCTCCGGTGACTGCAGCGCCTACTGGCTGGGACCGCCCGCTATTGCACATTTATGCACAGAACAGTATACAAACCCCAGCTTCTTTATATCTAGTTTAAAAACAGCTGCACCATTTGATGTGTATATTTACCCCACAACCATAACCGCCATCTCTCTTGTTGGCATTTCTTTTATCGCGGCGAGCCCAGAACTTCCGAGTAACGAACAGCATGTGTGTCATCAGCATGACATAGCATTCCCGACAGGAAAGTGGCGGGCGCGGCGTTTTCAAGAAAGGAAATGCAAGAAAGGAAGATTATTATTGTTGTGTAGCAATGATGCACCCCAAAGGGTGTCAGTTTGCCTAAGAGTGCAGCAGCTCCCTTCGGTGACTGCAGCGCCTACTGCCTGGGACCGCCCACTCTTGCACATTAATGGAAAGAACAGCTTACAATCAAGACCGCCTACTGTTGCACATTTATGCACAGAACAGTATACAAACACCAGCTTTGTCACATCTACACTCTAAAAACAGTTGCACCCTTTGGGGTGTATATTTGCCACACAACAATAATGGTCATCTGTCTTCCCCGCATTTCCTTTCTTTAACGCTGCCAGCCCGGCACTTCTAAGTCACGAACAGCAGGCGCGTTATCAGCATGACATAGCATTAATGACAGAAAAGTAACGAGCGCAGCGTTGCACATTGATGGACAGAACAGCACACAAACACCAGCCTCATCATATCTAAGAGCTCCCTTGGGTAACGGCAGCGCGTACGGGCTGGGACCACCCGATGTGGCAAATTGATGGGCAGAACAGCTTACAATAAAGAGTGACCCTTGTCATGTCGAGCATGTCTTTTTGGTGATAGCAGCACCCACGGAGTGGGACTTGTTGCACATTTATGGACGGAACAGCATACAAACACCAGCTTCTTTATATCTACACTCTAAAAACAGCTGCACCATTTGATGTGTATATTTACCCCATAACAATAACCGCCATCTCTCTTGTTGGCATTTCCTTTATCGCAGCGAGCCCGGAACTTCCCAGTAACGAACCGCATGTGCGTTATCAGCATGACATAGCATTCCCGACAGGAAAGTGGCGGGTGCGGCGTTTCCAAGAAAGGAAATGCAAGCAAGGAAGATTATTATTGTTGTGTAGCAGAGATGCACCCCAAAGGGTGTAAGTTTGCCTAAGAGTGCAGCAGCTCCCTCCGGTGACTGCAGCGCCTACTGGCTGGGACCGCCCACTATTGCACATTAATGGACAGAACAGCTTACAATCAAGACTGCCTACTGTTGCACATTTATGCACAGAACAGTATACAAACACCAGCTTTGTCATATCTACACTCTAAAAACAATTGCACGCTTTGGGGTGTATATTTGCCACACAACAATAATGGTCATCTGTCTTCCCCGCATTCTTTCTTTAACGCTGCCAGCGCAGCACTTCTAAGTCACGAACAGCAGGCGCGTGATCAGCATGACATAGCATTAATGACAGGAAAGTAACGAGTGCAGCATTGCACATTCATGGAAAGAACAGCACAAAAACACCAGCCTCATCATATCTAAGAGCTCCCTTGGGTAATGGCAGCGCGTACGGGCTGGGACCGCCCGGTGTGGCAAATTGATGGGCAGAACAGCTTACAATCAAGGGTGACCCTTGTCATGTCGAGCATGTCTTTTTGGTGATAGCGGCACCCACGGAGTGGGACTTGTTGCACATTTATCGATAGAACAGCATACAAACACCAGTTTCTTTATATCTAGTCTAAAAACAGCTGCACCATTTGATGTGTATATTTACCCCATAACAATAACCGCCATCTCTCTTGTTGGCATTTCCTTTATCGCAGCGAGCCCGGAACTTCCCAGTAACGAACCGCATGTGCGTTATCAGCATGACATAGCATTCCCGACAGGAAAGTGGCGGGTGCGGCGTTTCCAAGAAAGGAAATGCAAGCAAGGAAGATTATTATTGTTGTGTAGCAGAGATGCACCCCAAAGGGTGTAAGTTTGCCTAAGAGTGCAGCAGCTCCCTCCGGTGACTGCAGCGCCTACTGGCTGGGACCGCCCACTATTGCACATTAATGGACAGAACAGCTTACAATCAAGACTGCCTACTGTTGCACATTTATGCACAGAACAGTATACAAACACCAGCTTTGTCATATCTACACTCTAAAAACAATTGCACGCTTTGGGGTGTATATTTGCCACACAACAATAATGGTCATCTGTCTTCCCTGCATTCTTTCTTTAACGCTGCCAGCGCAGCACTTCTAAGTCACGAACAGCAGGCGCGTGATCAGCATGACATAGCATTAATGACATGAAAGTAACGAGTGCAGCGTTGCACATTCATGGAAAGAACAGCACAAAAACACCAGCCTCATCATATCTAAGAGCTCCCTTGGGTAATGGCAGCGCGTACGGGCTGGGACCGCCCGGTGTGGCAAATTGATGGGCAGAACAGCTTACAATCAAGAGTGACCCTTGTCATGTCGAGCATGTCTTTTTGGTGATAGCGGCACCCACGGAGTGGGACTTGTTGCACATTTATCGATAGAACAGCATACAAACACCAGCTTCGTTATATCTACAGTCTAAAAACAGCTGCACCATTTGATGTGTATATTTACCCCACAACAAGAACCGCCATCTCTCTTGTTGGCATTTCTTTTATCGCGGCGAGCCCGGAACTTCCCAGTAACGAACAGCATGTGCGTTATCAGCATGACATAGCATTCCCAACAGGAAAGTGGCGGGCGCGGCGTTTTCAAGAAAGGAAATGCAAGCAAGGAAGATTATTATTGTTGCGTAGCAGAGATGCGCCCCAAAGGGTGTAAGTTTGCCTAAGAGTGCAGCAGCTCCCTCCGGTGACTGCAGCGCCTACTGGCTGGGACCGCCCACTATTGCACATTAATGGACAGAACAGCTTACAATCAAGACCGCCTACTGTTGCACATTTATGCACAGAACAGTATACAAACACCAGCTTTGTCATATCTACACTCTAAAAACAATTGCACGCTTTGCGGTGTATATTTGCCACACAACAATAATGGTCATCTGTCTTCCCCGCATTCTTTCTTTAACGCTGCCAGCGCAGCACTTCTAAGTCACGAACAGCAGACGCATTATCAGTATGACATAGCATTATGGACAGAAAAGTAACGAGCGCAGCGTTGCACATTGATGGACAGAACAGCACACAAACACCAGCCTCATCATATCTAAGAGCTCCTTTGGGTAAAGGCAGCGCGTACGGGCTGGGACCGCCCGGTGTGGCAAATTGATCGGCAGAACAGCTTACAATCAAGGGTGACCCTTGTCATGTCAAGCATGTCTTTTCGGTGATAGCAGCACCCACGGAGTGGGACTTGTTGCACATTTATGGACAGAACAGCATACAAACCCCAGCTTCTTTATATCTAGTTTAAAAACAGCTGCACCATTTGATGTGTATATTTACCCCACAACAATAACTGCCATCTCTCTTGTTGGCATTTCTTTTATCGCGGCGAGCCCAGAACTTCCGAGTAACGAACAGCATGTGTGTCATCAGCATGACATAGCATTCCCGACAGTAAAGTGGCGGGCGCGGCGTTTTCAAGAAAGGAAATGCAAGCAAGGAAGATTATTATAGTTGTGTAACAATGATGCACCCCAAAGGGCGTAAGTTTGCCTAAGAGTGCAGCAGCTCCCTCCGGTGACTGCAGCGCCTACTGGCTGGGACCGCCCACTATTGCACATTAATGGAAAGAACAGCTTACAATCAAGACCGCCTACTGTTGCACATTTATGCACAGAACAGTATACAAACCCCAGCTTCTTTATATCTAGTTTAAAAACAGCTGCACCATTTGATGTGTATATTTACCCCACAACAATAACCGCCATCTCTCTTGTTGGCATTTCTTTTATCGCGGCGAGCCCAGAACTTCCCAGTAACGAACAGCATGTGTGTCATCAGCACGACATAGCATTCCCGACAGGAAAGTGGCGGGCGCGGCGTTTTCAAGAAAGGAAATGCAAGCAAGGAAGATTATTATTGTTGTGTAGCAATGATGCACCCCAAAGGGTGTCAGTTTGCCTAAGAGTGCAGCAGCTCCCTTCGGTGACTGCAGCGCCTACTGCCTGGGACCGCCCACTATTGCACATTAATGGAAAGAACAGCTTACAATCAAGACCGCCTACTGTTGCAACTTTATGCACAGAACAGTATACAAACACCAGCTTTGTCACATCTACACTCTAAAAACAGTTGCACCCTTTGGGGTGTATATTTGCCACACAACAATAATGGTCATCTGTCTTCCCCGCATTTCCTTTCTTTAACGCTGCCAGCCCGGCACTTCTAAGTCACGAACAGCAGACGCATTATCAGTATGACATAGCATTATAGACAGAAAAGTAACGAGCGCAGCGTTGCACATTGATGGACAGAACAGCACACAAACACCAGCCTCATCATATCTAAGAGCTCCTTTGGGTAAAGGCAGCGCGTACGGGCTGGGACCGCCCGGTGTGGCAAATTGATCGGCAGAACAGCTTACAATCAAGGGTGACCCTTGTCATGTCAAGCATGTCTTTTCGGTGATAGCAGCACCCACGGAGTGGGACTTGTTGCACATTTATGGACAGAACAGCATACAAACCCCAGCTTCTTTATATCTAGTTTAAAAACAGCTGCACCATTTGATGTGTATATTTACCCCACAACAATAACCGCCATCTCTCTTGTTGGCATTTCTTTTATCGCGGCGAGCCCAGAACTTCCCAGTAACGAACAGCATGTGTGTCATCAGCACGACATAGCATTCCCGACAGGAAAGTGGCGGGCGCGGCGTTTTCAAGAAAGGAAATGCAAGCAAGGAAGATTATTATTGTTGTGTAGCAATGATGCACCCCAAAGGGTGTAAGTTTGCCTAAGAGTGCAGCAGCTCCCTCCGGTGACTGCAGAGCCTACTGGCTGGGACCGCCCACTATTGCACATTAATGGGCAGAACAGCTTACAATCAAGACCGCCTACTGTAGCACATTTATGCAAAGAACAGTATACAAACACCAGCTTTGTCATATCTACACTCTAAATACAATTGCAGCCTTTGGGGTGTATATTTGCCACACAACAATAATGGTCATCTGTCTTCCCCGCATTTCCTTTCTTTAACGCTGCCAGCCCGGCACATCTAAGTCATGAACAGCAGACGCATTATCAGTATGACATAGCATTATAGACAGAAAAGTAACGAGCGCAGCGTTGCACATTGATGGACAGAACAGCACACAAACACCAGCCTCATCATATCTAAGAGCTCCTTTGGGTAAAGGCAGCGCGTACGGGCTGGGACCGCCCGGTGTGGCAAATTGATGGGCAGAACAGCTTACAATCAAGGGTGACCCTTGTCATGTCGAGCATGTCTTTTCGGTGATAGCAGCACCCACGGAGTGGGACTTGTTGCACATTTATGGACAGAACAGCATACAAACCCCAGCTTCTTTACATCTAGTTTAAAAACAGCTGCACCATTTGATGTGTATATTTACCCCACAACAATAACCGCCATCTCTCTTGTTGGCATTTCTTTTATCGCGGCGAGCCCAGAACTTCCGAGTAACGAACAGCATGTGTGTCATCAGCATGACATAGCATTCCCGACAGGAAAGTGGCGGGCGCGGCGTTTTCAAGAAAGGAAATGCAAGCAAGGAAGATTATTATTGTTGTGTAGCAATGATGCACCCCAAAGGGTGTCAGTTTGCCTAAGAGTGCAGCAGCTCCCTTCGGTGACTGCAGCGCCTACTGCCTGGGACCGCCCACTATTGCACATTAATGGAAAGAACAGCTTACAATCAAGACCGCCTACTGTTGCAACTTTATGCACAGAACAGTATACAAACACCAGCTTTGTCACATCTACACTCTAAAAACAGTTGCACCCTTTGGGGTGTATATTTGCCACACAACAATAATGGTCATCTGTCTTCCCCGCATTTCCTTTCTTTAACGCTGCCAGCCCGGCACTTCTAAGTCACGAACAGCAGACGCATTATCACTATGACATAGCATTATGGACAGAAAAGTAACGAGCGCAGCGTTGCACATTGATGGACAGAACAGCACACTAACACCAGCCTCATCATATCTAAGAGCTCCTTTGGGTAAAGGCAGCGCGTACGGGCTGGGACCGCCCGGTGTGGCAAATTGATGGGCAGAACAGCTTACAATCAAGGGTGACCCTTGTCATGTCAAGCATGTCTTTTCGGTGATAGCAGCACCCACGGAGTGGGACTTGTTGCACATTTATGGACAGAACAGCATACAAACCCCAGCTTCTTTATATCTACTTTAAAAACAGCTGCACCATTTGATGTGTATATTTACCCCACAAGAACCGCCATCTCTCTTGTTCGTATTTCCTTTATCGCGGCGAACCCAGAACTTCCCAGTAACGAACAGCATGTGTGTCATCAGCATGACATAGCATTCCCGACAGTAAAGTGGCGGGCGCGGCGTTTTCAAGAAAGGAAATGCAAGCAAGGAAGATTATTATAGTTGTGTAACAATGATGCACCCCAAAGGGCGTAAGTTTGCCTAAGAGTGCAGCAGCTCCCTCCGGTGACTGCAGCGCCTACTGGCTGGGACCGCCCGCTATTGCACATTTATGCACAGAACAGTATACAAACCCCAGCTTCTTTATATCTAGTTTAAAAACAGCTGCACCATTTGATGTGTATATTTACCCCACAACCATAACCGCCATCTCTCTTGTTGGCATTTCTTTTATCGCGGCGAGCCCAGAACTTCCGAGTAACGAACAGCATGTGTGTCATCAGCATGACATAGCATTCCCGACAGGAAAGTGGCGGGCGCGGCGTTTTCAAGAAAGGAAATGCAAGAAAGGAAGATTATTATTGTTGTGTAGCAATGATGCACCCCAAAGGGTGTCAGTTTGCCTAAGAGTGCAGCAGCTCCCTTCGGTGACTGCAGCGCCTACTGCCTGGGACCGCCCACTCTTGCACATTAATGGAAAGAACAGCTTACAATCAAGACCGCCTACTGTTGCACATTTATGCACAGAACAGTATACAAACACCAGCTTTGTCACATCTACACTCTAAAAACAGTTGCACCCTTTGGGGTGTATATTTGCCACACAACAATAATGGTCATCTGTCTTCCCCGCATTTCCTTTCTTTAACGCTGCCAGCCCGGCACTTCTAAGTCACGAACAGGAGACGCATTATCAGTATGACATAGCATTATAGACAGAAAAGTAACGAGCGCAGCGTTGCACATCGATGGACAGAACAGCACACAAACACCAGCCTCATCATATCTAAGAGCTCCTTTGGGTAAAGGCAACGCGTACGGGCTGGGACCGCCCGGTGTGGCAAATTGATGGGCAGAACAGCTTACAATCAAGGGTGACCCTTGTCGTGTCGAGCATGTCTTTTTGGTGATAGCGGCAGCCACGGAGTGGGACTTGTTGCACATTTATGGACAGAACAGCATACAAACCCCAGCTTCTTTATATCTAGTTTAAAAACAGCTGCACCATTTGATGTGTATATTTACCCCACAACAATAACTGCCATCTCTCTTGTTGGCATTTCTTTTATCGCGGCGAGCCCAGAACTTCCGAGTAACGAACAGCATGTGTGTCATCAGCATGACATAGCATTCCCGACAGTAAAGTGGCGGGCGCGGCGTTTTCAAGAAAGGAAATGCAAGCAAGGAAGATTATTATAGTTGTGTAACAATGATGCACCCCAAAGGGCGTAAGTTTGCCTAAGAGTGCAGCAGCTCCCTCCGGTGACTGCAGCGCCTACTGGCTGGGACCGCCCACTATTGCACATTAATGGAAAGAACAGCTTACAATCAAGACCGCCTACTGTTGCACATTTATGCACAGAACAGTATACAAACCCCAGCTTCTTTATATCTAGTTTAAAAACAGCTGCACCATTTGATGTGTATATTTACCCCACAACAATAACCGCCATCTCTCTTGTTGGCATTTCTTTTATCGCGGCGAGCCCAGAACTTCCAAGTAACGAACAGCATGTGTGTCATCAGCATGACATAGCATTCCCGACAGGAAAGTGGCGGGCGCGGCGTTTTCAAGAAAGGAAATGCAAGCAAGGAAGATTATTATTGTTGTGTAGCAATGATGCACCCCAAAGGGTGTCAGTTTGCCTAAGAGTGCAGCAGCTCCCTTCGGTGACTGCAGCGCCTACTGCCTGGGACCGCCCACTATTGCACATTAATGGACAGAACAGCTTAACATCAAGACCGCCTACTGTAGAACATTTATGCAAAGAACAGTATACAAACACCAGCATTGTCATATCTACACTCTAAATACAATTGCAGCCTTTGGGGTGTATATTTGCCACACAACAATAATGGTCATCTGTCTTCCCCGCATTTCCTTTCTTTAACGCTGCCAGCCCGGCACTTCTCAGTCACGAACAGCAGACGCATTATCACTATGACATAGCATTATGGACAGAAAAGTAACGAGCGCAGCGTTGCACATTGATGGACAGAACAGCACACTAACACCAGCCTCATCATATCTAAGAGCTCCTTTGGGTAAAGGCAGCGCGTACGGGCTGGGACCGCCCGGTGTGGCAAATTGATGGGCAGAACAGCTTACAATCAAGGGTGACCCTTGTCATGTCGAGCATGTCTTTTCGGTGATAGCAGCACCCACGGAGTGGGACTTGTTGCACATTTATGGACAGAACAGCATACAAACCCCAGCTTCTTTATATCTAGTTTAAAAACAGCTGCACTATTTGATGTGTATATTTACCCCACAACAATAACCGCCATCTCTCTTGTTGGCATTTCTTTTATCGCGGCGAGCCCAGAACTTCCCAGTAACGAACAGCATGTGTGTCATCAGCATGACATAGCATTCCCGACAGGAAAGTGGCGGGCGCGGCGTTTTCAAGAAAGGAAATGCAAGCAAGGAAGATTATTATTGTTGTGTAGCAATGATGCACCCCAAAGGGTGTAAGTTTGCCTAAGAGTGCAGCAGCTCCCTCCGGTGACTGCAGAGCCTACTGGCTGGGACCGCCCACTATTGCACATTAATGGGCAGAACAGCTTACAATCAAGACCGCCTACTGTAGCACATTTATGCAAAGAACAGTATACAAACACCAGCTTTGTCATATCTACACTCTAAATACAATTGCAGCCTTTGGGGTGTATATTTGCCACACAACAATAATGGTCATCTGTCTTCCCCGCATTTCCTTTCTTTAACGCTGCCAGCCCGGCACATCTAAGTCATGAACAGCAGACGCATTATCAGTATGACATAGCATTATAGACAGAAAAGTAACGAGCGCAGCGTTGCACATTGATGGACAGAACAGCACACAAACACCAGCCTCATCATATCTAAGAGCTCCTTTGGGTAAAGGCAGCGCGTACGGGCTGGGACCGCCCGGTGTGGCAAATTGATGGGCAGAACAGCTTACAATCAAGGGTGACCCTTGTCATGTCGAGCATGTCTTTTCGGTGATAGCAGCACCCACGGAGTGGGACTTGTTGCACATTTATGGACAGAACAGCATACAAACCCCAGCTTCTTTACATCTAGTTTAAAAACAGCTGCACCATTTGATGTGTATATTTACCCCACAACAATAACCGCCATCTCTCTTGTTGGCATTTCTTTTATCGCGGCGAGCCCAGAACTTCCGAGTAACGAACAGCATGTGTGTCATCAGCATGACATAGCATTCCCGACAGGAAAGTGGCGGGCGCGGCGTTTTCAAGAAAGGAAATGCAAGCAAGGAAGATTATTATTGTTGTGTAGCAATGATGCACCCCAAAGGGTGTCAGTTTGCCTAAGAGTGCAGCAGCTCCCTTCGGTGACTGCAGCGCCTACTGCCTGGGACCGCCCACTATTGCACATTAATGGAAAGAACAGCTTACAATCAAGACCGCCTACTGTTGCAACTTTATGCACAGAACAGTATACAAACACCAGCTTTGTCACATCTACACTCTAAAAACAGTTGCACCCTTTGGGGTGTATATTTGCCACACAACAATAATGGTCATCTGTCTTCCCCGCATTTCCTTTCTTTAACGCTGCCAGCCCGGCACTTCTAAGTCACGAACAGCAGACGCATTATCAGTATGACATAGCATTATAGACAGAAAAGTAACGAGCGCAGCGTTGCACATTGATGGACAGAACAGCACACAAACACCAGCCTCATCATATCTAAGAGCTCCTTTGGGTAAAGGCAGCGCGTACGGGCTGGGACCGCCCGGTGTGGCAAATTGATCGGCAGAACAGCTTACAATCAAGGGTGACCCTTGTCATGTCAAGCATGTCTTTTCGGTGATAGCAGCACCCACGGAGTGGGACTTGTTGCACATTTATGGACAGAACAGCATACAAACCCCAGCTTCTTTATATCTAGTTTAAAAACAGCTGCACCATTTGATGTGTATATTTACCCCACAACAATAACCGCCATCTCTCTTGTTGGCATTTCTTTTATCGCGGCGAGCCCAGAACTTCCCAGTAACGAACAGCATGTGTGTCATCAGCATGACATAGCATTCCCGACAGGAAAGTGGCGGGCGCGGCGTTTTCAAGAAAGGAAATGCAAGCAAGGAAGATTATTATTGTTGTGTAGCAATGATGCACCCCAAAGGGTGTAAGTTTGCCTAAGAGTGCAGCAGCTCCCTCCGGTGACTGCAGAGCCTACTGGCTGGGACCGCCCACTATTGCACATTAATGGGCAGAACAGCTTACAATCAAGACCGCCTACTGTAGCACATTTATGCAAAGAACAGTATACAAACACCAGCTTTGTCATATCTACACTCTAAATACAATTGCAGCCTTTGGGGTGTATATTTGCCACACAACAATAATGGTCATCTGTCTTCCCCGCATTTCCTTTCTTTAACGCTGCCAGCCCGGCACATCTAAGTCATGAACAGCAGACGCATTATCAGTATGACATAGCATTATAGACAGAAAAGTAACGAGCGCAGCGTTGCACATTGATGGACAGAACAGCACACAAACACCAGCCTCATCATATCTAAGAGCTCCTTTGGGTAAAGGCAGCGCGTACGGGCTGGGACCGCCCGGTGTGGCAAATTGATGGGCAGAACAGCTTACAATCAAGGGTGACCCTTGTCATGTCGAGCATGTCTTTTCGGTGATAGCAGCACCCACGGAGTGGGACTTGTTGCACATTTATGGACAGAACAGCATACAAACCCCAGCTTCTTTACATCTAGTTTAAAAACAGCTGCACCATTTGATGTGTATATTTACCCCACAACAATAACCGCCATCTCTCTTGTTGGCATTTCTTTTATCGCGGCGAGCCCAGAACTTCCGAGTAACGAACAGCATGTGTGTCATCAGCATGACATAGCATTCCCGACAGGAAAGTGGCGGGCGCGGCGTTTTCAAGAAAGGAAATGCAAGCAAGGAAGATTATTATTGTTGTGTAGCAATGATGCACCCCAAAGGGTGTCAGTTTGCCTAAGAGTGCAGCAGCTCCCTTCGGTGACTGCAGCGCCTACTGCCTGGGACCGCCCACTATTGCACATTAATGGAAAGAACAGCTTACAATCAAGACCGCCTACTGTTGCAACTTTATGCACAGAACAGTATACAAACACCAGCTTTGTCACATCTACACTCTAAAAACAGTTGCACCCTTTGGGGTGTATATTTGCCACACAACAATAATGGTCATCTGTCTTCCCCGCATTTCCTTTCTTTAACGCTGCCAGCCCGGCACTTCTAAGTCACGAACAGCAGACGCATTATCACTATGACATAGCATTATGGACAGAAAAGTAACGAGCGCAGCGTTGCACATTGATGGACAGAACAGCACACTAACACCAGCCTCATCATATCTAAGAGCTCCTTTGGGTAAAGGCAGCGCGTACGGGCTGGGACCGCCCGGTGTGGCAAATTGATGGGCAGAACAGCTTACAATCAAGGGTGACCCTTGTCATGTCAAGCATGTCTTTTCGGTGATAGCAGCACCCACGGAGTGGGACTTGTTGCACATTTATGGACAGAACAGCATACAAACCCCAGCTTCTTTATATCTACTTTAAAAACAGCTGCACCATTTGATGTGTATATTTACCCCACAAGAACCGCCATCTCTCTTGTTCGTATTTCCTTTATCGCGGCGAACCCAGAACTTCCCAGTAACGAACAGCATGTGTGTCATCAGCATGACATAGCATTCCCGACAGTAAAGTGGCGGGCGCGGCGTTTTCAAGAAAGGAAATGCAAGCAAGGAAGATTATTATAGTTGTGTAACAATGATGCACCCCAAAGGGCGTAAGTTTGCCTAAGAGTGCAGCAGCTCCCTCCGGTGACTGCAGCGCCTACTGGCTGGGACCGCCCGCTATTGCACATTTATGCACAGAACAGTATACAAACCCCAGCTTCTTTATATCTAGTTTAAAAACAGCTGCACCATTTGATGTGTATATTTACCCCACAACCATAACCGCCATCTCTCTTGTTGGCATTTCTTTTATCGCGGCGAGCCCAGAACTTCCGAGTAACGAACAGCATGTGTGTCATCAGCATGACATAGCATTCCCGACAGGAAAGTGGCGGGCGCGGCGTTTTCAAGAAAGGAAATGCAAGAAAGGAAGATTATTATTGTTGTGTAGCAATGATGCACCCCAAAGGGTGTCAGTTTGCCTAAGAGTGCAGCAGCTCCCTTCGGTGACTGCAGCGCCTACTGCCTGGGACCGCCCACTCTTGCACATTAATGGAAAGAACAGCTTACAATCAAGACCGCCTACTGTTGCACATTTATGCACAGAACAGTATACAAACACCAGCTTTGTCACATCTACACTCTAAAAACAGTTGCACCCTTTGGGGTGTATATTTGCCACACAACAATAATGGTCATCTGTCTTCCCCGCATTTCCTTTCTTTAACGCTGCCAGCCCGGCACTTCTAAGTCACGAACAGGAGACGCATTATCAGTATGACATAGCATTATAGACAGAAAAGTAACGAGCGCAGCGTTGCACATTGATGGACAGAACAGCACACAAACACCAGCCTCATCATATCTAAGAGCTCCTTTGGGTAAAGGCAACGCGTACGGGCTGGGACCGCCCGGTGTGGCAAATTGATGGGCAGAACAGCTTACAATCAAGGGTGACCCTTGTCGTGTCGAGCATGTCTTTTTGGTGATAGCGGCACCCACGGAGTGGGACTTGTTGCACATTTATGGACAGAACAGCATACAAACCCCAGCTTCTTTATATCTAGTTTAAAAACAGCTGCACCATTTGATGTGTATATTTACCCCACAACAATAACTGCCATCTCTCTTGTTGGCATTTCTTTTATCGCGGCGAGCCCAGAACTTCCGAGTAACGAACAGCATGTGTGTCATCAGCATGACATAGCATTCCCGACAGGAAAGTGGCGGGCGCGGCGTTTTCAAGAAAGGAAATGCAAGCAAGGAAGATTATTATTGTTGTGTAGCAATGATGCACCCCAAAGGGTGTAAGTTTCCCTAAGAGTGCAGCGGCTCCCTCCGGTGACTGCAGCACCTACTGGCTGGGACCGCCCACTATTGCACATTAATGGACAGAACAGCTTACAAACAAGACCGCCTACTGTAGCACATTTATGCAAAGAACAGTATACAAACACCAGCTTTGTCATATCTACACTCTAAATACAATTGCAGCCTTTGGGGTGTATATTTGCCACACAACAATAATGGTCATCTGTCTTCCCCGCATTTCCTTTCTTTAACGCTGCCAGCCCGGCACTTCTAAGTCACGAACAGCAGACGCATTATCAGTATGACATAGCATTATGGACAGAAAAGTAACGAGCGCCGCGTTGCACATTGATGGACAGAACAGCACACAAACACCAGCCTCATCATATCTAAGAGCTCCTTTGGGTAAAGGCAGCGCGTACGGGCTGGGACCGCCCGGTGTGGCAAATTGATGGGCAGAACAGCTTACAATCAAGGGTGACCCTTGTCATGTCAAGCATGTCTTTTCGGTGATAGCAGCACCCACGGAGTGGGACTTGTTGCACATTTATGGACAGAACAGCATACAAACCCCAGCTTCTTTATATCTACTTTAAAAACAGCTGCACCATTTGATGTGTATATTTACCCCACAAGAACCGCCATCTCTCTTGTTCGTATTTCCTTTATCGCGGCGAGCCCAGAACTTCCCAGTAACGAACAGCATGTGTGTCATCAGCATGACATAGCATTCCCGACAGTAAAGTGGCGGGCGTGGCGTTTTCAAGAAAGGAAATGCAAGCAAGGAAGATTATTATTGTTGTGTAACAATGACGCACCCCAAAGGGCGTAAGTTTGCCTAAGAGTGCAGCAGCTCCCTCCGGTGACTGCAGCGCCTACTGGCTGGGACCGCCCACTATTGCACATTAATGGAAAGAACAGCTTACAATCAAGACCGCCTACCGTTGCACATTTATGCACAGAACAGTATACAAACCCCAGCTTCTTTATATCTAGTTTAAAAACAGCTGCACCATTTGATGTGTATATTTACCCCACAACAATAACCGCCATCTCTCTTGTTGGCATTTCTTTTATCGCGGCGAGCCCAGAACTTCCGAGTAACGAACAGCATGTGTGTCATCAGCATGACATAGCATTCCCGACAGGAAAGTGGCGGGCGCGGCGTTTTCAAGAAAGGAAATGCAAGCAAGGAAGATTATTATTGTTGTGTAGCAATGATGCACCCCAAAGGGTGTCAGTTTGCCTAAGAGTGCAGCAGCTCCCTTCGGTGACTGCAGCGCCTACTGCCTGGGACCGCCCACTATTGCACATTAATGAAAAGAACAGCTTACAATCAAGACCGCCTACTGTTGCACATTTATGCACAGAACAGTATACAAACACCAGCTTTGTCACATCTACACTCTAAAAACAGTTGCACCCTTTGGGGTGTATATTTGCCACACAACAATAATGGTCATCTGTCTTCCCCGCATTTCCTTTCTTTAACGCTGCCAGCCCGGCACTTCTAAGTCACGAACAGCAGACGCATTATCAGTATGACATAGCATTATAGACAGAAAAGTAACGAGCGCAGCGTTGCACATTGATGGACAGAACAGCACACAAACACCAGCCTCATCATATCTAAGAGCTCCTTTGGGTAAAGGCAGCGCGTACGGGCTGGGACCGCCCGGTGTGGCAAATTGATGGGCAGAACAGCTTACAATCAAGGGTGACCCTTGTCATGTCGAGCATCTCTCTTCAGTGATAGCAGCATGCACGGGGTGGAACCTGCTGCCCATTTATGAAGAGAACAGCACACAAACACCAGCTTCGTCATATCCACATTCTAAACAAAGTTGCACCCTTTGGGGCGTGTATTTGCCACACAACAATAATCGTCATCTGTCTTGCCTGTATTACCTTTGACGCTGCGAGTCCGGCAGTTCTAAGTCACAAACGGTATGCAAATTATTATCACGACAGAGCATTCTCGACAGGAAAGTAACGAGCGCAGCGTTGCACACATTGCACACATTGATGGACAGAACAGCACACAAAGACCAGCTCCATCATATCTAAGAGCTCCCTTGGGTGACAGCAGCGCCTACGGCCTGGGACCACTCGCTGTTGCAAATTGATGCGCAGAACAGTTTACATACACCAGCTTCACCATGTATGTCTAGCAGATCCCTCCGGTGGTAGCAGCGCCCATGGGTTAAGGCCGCCCACTGTTACAAATTGATGGACAGAACAGTTTACAATCAAGGACGACTCTTGTGAGGTCGAGGATCTCTCTTTGGTAATAGCAGCGCCCACGTGGTGGCACTGCCCACTGTTGCACAATAATGGTCAGAAGATCATACAAGCACCAGCTTCGTCATATCTAGCAGCTCCTTTTGGTGATAGCAGTTGCTACAGGTTGGGACCGCTTGCTGTTGCAAATTGATGGGTAGAAATGCTAACAATCAAGGACGACCGTCGCACCTAGCAGCTCCCTTCGGTAATAGCAGCGCCCACGGGGTGGGACCACTCACTGTTGCACATTGATGGAAAGCGTACAAAGCATACAGCGTACAAACACCAGCTTCATCATGTCTAGCAGCTCACTTCGGTGATAGCAGCGCGTACAGGCTGGGACCACTGGCTGTTGGAAATTGATGGGTAGAACAGCTTGCAATCAAGGACCACCTTCGTGAGGCCTATCAGCTCCCTTCCGCGATAGCAGCGCCCACGGGCTGGGACCGCCCTCTGTACGTCCAAAGAGCAGCTTCCTCATCTCTTTTCCAAATGTTGTCTCTCTCAACAAATTTTACCCACACTGTAATGCAGATCGTTGCCCTGGCTGTGGCAGCTCACCCACAATCTTCCACGTCACGATTGAGTGCACTGCAGACCTCTTTCCTACCTTGCCAACTCTCCTTTATCCCCTACGCAACAAAGAGCTGTGGGACGATGCCCTCCGCGACGGACCTCCCGTGGTCCTCCGAGCTGTGATACAACGGGCTCGAAACATCGCCGGAATCATCTTGAGGACCCTGGACTGAGGGTTACTCCCACACTGCTCTCGCTATTCAAATATTAATAAAGATGCTGTACTCCTCCTCTAGCAGCTCACTTCCGTGATGGCACCCAACGGCTGGGACCGCTCACGGTAGCAAATTGATGTGCAGATGAGCTTACAGTCAAGGATCATATTCTTCATATCTAGCCGCTACCTTTAGTGCTAACAGCCTCCGCGGACTGGTACCACTCGCTGTCGCACATTGAGGGACAAAATTGGCTAGCGAGGGACCACCCTCGATAGGTCAGGCCTTCGGTGCTAGCTGCTACCACAGGCGGAGACCGCCCAGTGTCGCACAGGCCTTGAGGGGACTGTCGTGAAGCTGTGAATAATGTAGAGTTCGTCAGGATCACCTTCAGCAGGCGTTTCGTAGCGGGCACCGCACCGAGCAGCAGCAGGATGTCGCTAGTGCAGATGACGTTGTGCGCTGTGTTGTCCCAGATGCCGTGTAGCCCGTTGCTGTGCTGGATGTTCCGAAGCGAGTTGGTCACCTTGGAGAAAATGAGGTCGCCGCGGCTCGTAGAGCCAACGTCCGCCAGGCAAAGATGGCGTCCCGCTGTGTCGCCGAGCTGAAGCGCCACCCGCCTCACCATGCTGCTGCCCACATTGTTCAGACGCCTTCTGGTAATCTTTAGAAGTCTTTTCGGGGAGGGGAATCTGGCAGCTGATACGTTATAGCCCGGTTCGCCGTGGTTGACACTTCTGCTGACGAAGCGTTCCTTGCATGGCAGACTGGAAGTGCTCGACGCTTCTTTAGATTCACGTCATTCTCTCGCTGCCAATGATAATGATGATGATGACGCCTTATTCAATGGCACAAACCCCCCTGCAGAGGATAGGCCACGAACCGGGTGGTAAACTGATATAGAAAAAAAAATTGATGAATAATCGAGGATGAGAAAGAAACTGAAATTAAATGAAATTAAGTTGTGTGCAATAAGTTTGTCCGCCTTGCTCGCTGCCAACACCCCTAGGTCGCACACGACGTTGGTCGTCTTCGCCTCTTGCCGGTTTTATTTTTCGGAAAGGTTTCGAAAAATGTTTTTAAGCAGTCATTGTTCCGGGTATTTTATTTGAATGGGCATAATATATGCGAAGGACGATTCTTAAATTTTTTTGATGGACATGGTATAAATATATACCGTCTGTCGGTATCACTCCTTTAGAGTGCGTTCACTGCCCAACGGTACGTTATTATAAGTATAGTGCCGCCTAGAATATATTCTAGGCACTATATTACAAGTGAATTTTTTATATTGGCCTCGAGCTCCACCACTGGAAAAGCTGGCGCTACCGTCGGCGTGACGTGCTAGGAGGGATCACGTGGACATAGCGGCCGCGTCGGCTGCTTCGGGCGCGCCGAAGCGAGCTGAAAACGAGTTTAAATTCCCTCGTACGCTGCGGTCCTCATTTAGTGGCGAAATTTTCCCGCTTCGAGTGTCTCCTTCACAACGCTTCAAAGCACTACAATAGGTAGTGGCTGCCTTTGAAGGCGCGCAACATGGTCGGCTACTGCTCGGTGCCGCAGAGCCGGACGCACGTAACGGAGGCCGGTGTCAGCCTTATTCACATATAGCCGCAGGACAAGACGCTGCGTGAAGCTTGGCTCGCGAAACATAAAACCGGCAAACAGTCATCGGCTACAACTCGGGTATGCAGCAAGCACAGACGCGAGGAAGATTTCTGCAACGGCGCCCGGTCTGCGATGTTCTGAAAACGCGCACTGAGACGCTCGCCCGAGTCCGCTGCCCGACTAATGTCATGACGGTTTGGTCTATGAACTTGTCGATGCTATAGATACTGGCAAGTTCAGTGGAGTGGAAAGGCAGCGGTTAGAAGCACATTTAAAAAAAGCATGGCATATGGTCATGTTTGTGTTATGAATTAATGCACTGGATTACAAAAAAGGAGCAGCGGGAAATTGCACGCTGAGAACACCGATAAACATACAGTGCGACGCAACTCGAGGAATAATATTGAAAGGTCAAAGAATTTAGAAGAATGAAAGATTGAATCGTCGCGACGGCACATTACAGTCCCCGTAGGCGTCGAAGTCTCTACAATGAAATTATTTTTGAACAGCTCTGATAGCGCCCACGCAACAATGGTTGCTTGTATACTGTCAAATGCTCATATTCTGCGGCCTAAAGCTCATGACACGGTGAGAAAACGCGCGTGCGGAGAAATCGAAACAGTGCGCGGACAAGCATGCAGACGAGCAGTCGGTCGCTGCGAATCTGCGCGATCGCTGCATTGAGGCTTCGTTCTATTACGCTCCATTTAGTTATACAAACAATATAAGAACCTATTTCACATAGTTCGCTCTCGGCGTTTACCTACCTTTCACGCAAGAAGCCGGTTCGGGAGACTCCATATCGCGGCAACCGCGCGCAGTGGCGTTCACTGTACGTATTCGGTAAAGAGATAGCGTCTGTAAACGATTGTGTGCTTTCAGTTTGCCCAAGATTATTATTTAGACACTAAGAAACTTCTCTCGTTTCGAAAGTACTTACAAAAATGTCCGGGAGAGCTCGCGCGTGATGCTTTCAGTGACCGCTGACAGCAAAACCTATGAGGAGCGTGCCACGTGATCCCTCATACTACGCCAGCGAGGCGCTTCCGATAGATGGCGACTCCGTAACTCCTCGCCGCCAATAGATGTGTTCCTGCCATACACACCTCATAAGCAAACGCGTAGTGGATGGATGGATGGAAGGTAGGAGCGTCCCCTTTGAAACGGGGTGATGGCAGTTACCACCATGCTCAGCTTTTTATTTTGCCTTTTATTTTTATTTACCTGTGCTGTGTCTTATTAAAATTTTCGATTTTCTTTACATTGGCAACGCACAATATTGACTATGGAGGGGCACACACAAGGGCTGCTGAAACATACCAAACCATTAAGCCATAGTAATAAAAACGAAGCCCCATTGCATGTCAAACCCAGTTAGAACTATCTACACATGGATTGTTTCAACAGGGTTTCGCCTAGTGTCCCATTGGCATGCCCTTCAAGTGACAGGTCACACACACACACACACGAATCCGGATATGTATAATCTTAAGGGGATCACAAAAAAAGTTTAATAACTACGTAATTCAATATATAAAATAAAAATTTTACACAAAAATTTTGAAGGGGACTTTAGAGCTGTTCGATGTACAAAATAATTTGTTATATCCAGGTTCAAGTGTGTGTGTGTACAAGCACACACATACATATGTACATACAGTTGAACCCGAATGGGAGCATCATATGTTATTCAGATAACCTCGTCTCAATATATATTCACAAATGTGCCACGAGCAGACAGTGATGGCAGTGCTAGATGGCAAAGTGTGTCCAGAGGGAAGCCCAAGAGAGGAGCCTGGTTGCTGTACACACCTCATATACAATGTGTTTTGGTGTTGCCAGTACGTGTCACTAATATGCTTCAATGTGAAGTGCAATTGACATGGGAATTTATTCTGACGTTCATTATATCAGAATTGTATCTCTCACCTGGAACACCCCTGTAGCAGATGTGCACATCAGTGCACATTTGGCAATGCATTGCCAAGAACATGGTTGCTCCCCTTGTCTTACTAGCACAGACATTTTATACAGGCATAGGAATCAAACCGCTAGGGAAATCGTGGAAGCATACTGGATAGAAAAACAAAAAGATAAATGCATCAGCCATCCTTCTGTTTCATTGTTTGATAAAGAAAATTCGCTTCTATCATCACATCTTTAACACATTTTATTGCAAGTGGTTGTTTTTATGCACTTTGCTGTTTTTAGTATGACCAGGTGGCTTTTGTCCACGTCGTTTTTTATCACAAGTGTTATATGTAATATTGACGTTGCTCTTTTGACTTGATGGCGCAGATCAGCGGGTATCATATGCGCTGTAGGGTGCTCTGTTGACTAGATCGCGCAGTTCTGTGGGTATTTAAGTAAGTAGTTCTTCAAAAATAAACCAGTTGTTAGAAAGCGCTCGTCCTTGTGTTGCCCCTATTCTTCGTCCCTGTTTGTTTGCGCACAAAAAGTATCAATATGAATATGTTCCAACTAGGCCGACTCGCAGTTATGCTTCAGTTCATTTCTAGTTCTTCCGGCCCTCTTTCTACTTGTCCGAACTACGGCTTAAACAACCCTGCAGTTCTTGTGCCTATTATCGCGGTCTGTGAGTGCAGAGCACGGGTATTAAGCTGGTTCCTGAAACTTGGGGAATGCCCCGATGAGGTGTTGTTAGTGACCGGATGGCTGCCCCCGTCTGCAGGACACGGGAGAAGAATGATCAAGATCCTGCGATCAGAGAGCCGGAGACAGGTGAGACATTTCAAAGAATGTCTAAAGGTGGCCTGTTCGTCTGCTTCCGGTGGCCTTTTTGACGTGAAGGTTTTTCGGGACTGGTGCAGACAGGCAAATATAGTGACTGAGGCTATATGGAACGATGTTCGTCGAAAATTGCCAAAGAAGAAGAAAAGGGAAGTGCCAGAGGGACGCCTTCTAATACTAGGGGGTGCAACGGTGGAAGAACGGCATCAACAGGTTCTCAAGTTGGGACCAAAGTTCTGCGTGGAACCAAGGATCGACATCGTCGACAGGTTGGCACTTACAAGGGACATTGCCAGGAGTGTACCGGAGAAAGAAAAAGATCGATGTGTGGTGGAATGTGTGGACGTGGTGGCTAAAACTTCGGTAAGCGATAGATCCAGGACCAATGTTGATAGGACTGCTAAGTATTTGGTTGAGAATAATCTGCGTGTTATTCAAGCAGACAAGGAAGGCTTCCTGGTTATTGTACCAAATGAATGTTACTTAGAAAAAGCTTTCCTAGCGGTAAACAAGTGCTTTAAGAAATGTGATGTGAATGTAGAAAACGTTAAAAAGAAAGCGGTGGAGCTATTGGAAAAATGTGACCAAGATAAGCTTGCGTCACGTGTAAAGAACTCAAAAGGAATGAAATTGGAGATATTTTTTACGGCAAAAACCCACAAGCAAGCAATTCCGTTTAGGCCAATTGTGTCCGAGAGAGGGTGTTGGCAATTTCTGGTCGCGGAGTTCTTGCAAAAAATGTTGAATTCCCTAGAAGTGCAGGATCCGTACTTATTGAAAAACTCTGAAGGCCTTGTGAATTGTTTGGCACTAGATAGTACAAGCTGCAGCTGGGGATTCAGCATAGATGTTCAAGATCTTTACTATTCCTTACCGCAAGGGCCCCTAATGTGCAGTGTTAAAGATTGCATAACAAAGGAAAATGACGAGGTGTCATTCCGCAATACGTGCGGCATGGCCGTTGAATCCTTTCTTGAAGTTCTGCATTTTTATTTAGCGAATACTCATGTAGGGTTCTGTGGTGAAACTTATATACAGGCAAGGGGTGTGTGCATCGGGTCAAAGGTAGCTCCCATCCTAAGTAGCATTTTTTTGGGAAGCATAGACAGAGAGCTGGCAAAAGATTTAGAAGGTGTAGTAAGTAAGATATACAGGTATGTCGATGACTACTTGATTTTAGGTTGTCCTGTAGACAAGGGTGCTTTCAGAAATAGGGTTGTAGAAGCCTTCAATTCTCTGGGAAAGGGCTTAACATTTACTTCGGAAGTACCGGTAGATAAGAGGCTACAGTTTCTTGATGTCAAGTTAACATTCCTACCGGAACATGTGTGTTGGTCTTTCTCACCCCGAGCTGGAAAACCGCTAATGAACTATGCCTCAAACCATTCCAGGCTTGTGAAGAATGGAATAGTCATTTCGTGTTTCCGGTCAGCGTTGTTGAAGTCATGCCACCACACTGTAAAGATTGCATTCTTTGAGCAAGTTGACAGGTTGAGAAAGGCTGGGTACCCGCTCGCTGTGTTGCTGGCGACGTGTGCTAGACTAATGAAAGAACTAAACAAGGATAAAGCACAATGCACAAAGAATCAAAGGCAGAAGGATGGAGGTTCCAATGTTTCAGTGATTCCTTATGTGCACGGCCTTTCACACAGACTTAAAAAAGTGGCTGGTTGTTATGAAGTAAAAGTAGTATTTTCGGCAAGAAACAAAATAGGTAGTGTGTGTTCCAAGGTTAAAAAGAAGTTTGAAAGTAAGGGTGATGTACAGAAAGAATGCACTGTTAAACATCCGCGCAAGACCCAATTTGTTGATTGCGCGAAGAACGTTGTTTACCGGATTCCTATGACGTGTGGTCATGTGTACGTAGGGCAGACTGGGAGATGCATAAACACTAGGTTAAGGGAGCACTTGTCTAGCCTTAAAGGTCGCCCTAGTACGCATTTGGCAATGCATTGCCAAGAACATGGTTGCTCCCCTTGTCTTACTAGCACAGACATTTTATACAGGCATAGGAATCAAACCGCTAGGGAAATCGTGGAAGCATACTGGATAGAAAAACAAAAAGATAAATGCATCAGCCATCCTTCTGTTTCATTGTTAGATAAAGAAAATTCGCTTCTATCATCACATCTTTAACGCATTTTATTGTAAGTGGTTGTTTTTATGCACTTTGCTGTTTTTAGTATGACCAGGTGGCTTTTGTCCACGTCGTTTTTTATCACAAGTGTTATATGTAATATTGACGTTGCTCTTTTGACTTGATGGCGCAGATCAGCGGGTATCATATGCACTGTAGGGTGCTCTGTTGACTAGATCGCGCAGTTCTGTGGGTATTTAAGTAAGTAGTTCTTCAAAAATAAACCAGTTGTTAGAAAGCGCTCGTCCTTGTGTTGCCCCTATTCTTCGTCCCTGTTTGTTTGCGCACAAAAAGTATCAATATGAGCATCTTATAGATTTGGCTTAATCTTAAAATCTATAAGGAACTCCCTCAGCCACTCGTAAAATAGCATATAAAAGCTTTCTTTAACCACAGCTCAAATGTACATCTGCCATCTAACTGTAACTACACTAAGAGTATCTAATCCATTGCCTCGAATAGGTCCAAAATTGGGCTGATTCAATTCAATTCAATTCAATTTTTATTTCCAGAATTACAAAGTGTTCTGGTGGATACCATAGGCTAAAAGCTGTTGGAAAACAGCTTGACTAGGCCGATGGTCCATTACAAGGCATACATGGTGGTTGCATCAAAATTGTAACATTGTTAGACACTCAGAATAAATTAATTACATAAATGCACAATAGCAACACCGCTATTACACCGTACAGTTAAGCTAAACTTTCGCAGCCTCTGCTGACACCTGCTATCTACACGAGAAGCAAATGGTTAACAGCCACAGTAGCATGAAAGATGAAGTCGAAAGCAACAGGGCTCACACCAGAAAAAAAAACAAAAAAAGACAATTAAGGATGACCATGAGGTTGCTTTGCAGGTAGATAATTAGTGTGGAGACTGCTCAGGAGTTACACGAAACCGGTGGTGTTAACATGTGATGCAGCTAATTGCGTCCTCAATATTTTGATGCATTTTTTTAACAACATGAGGGCACTGGCGAAGTTCTGAGCAATCTAGTGAAACGTCGGCATTTGTGACACTGCAGATGTTCGCACAGCGCTGGCATGCAATAATTACTCAAATGCTCAAGTAAGCATGGATAAAGCAATACTATCCGCAACCGAGATCTTTGCAAAATGTCTCTTCTCAAAAGGAGACAGCGTGACACTCCAAAAATCGTTAAAATAAGCACATACAAAGTGCTTGAAAGACCAACATTAGAATACAAACACATAATGCAAGACCCACATCAGGAGCACCCAAATGAAAAGGCTGAGAGAGTTCGGAAACTTACAGTACGTTTTAACAAGCATTATACAGACACACGAAGAAAAGACGACACGACGACGAAGAAAAGCATTATACACAACACTCAAGCGCAACTGTTCTAGTCAAAAGATGAAGTCTTCAACCACTTAGAACGCACAACATGATCACAAGACTAAACTTAATATACCTTCTCCACCATGGCCACCTCAAAATGACCCGTTCTCACTACTTGGAGGACCCTTTTAAACACTCAACTATGTCCTACCAGAATAAAACAGTTTGCCAGCCAGATGGTCATGTAAACTTCCATAAATACTTTGTCTCCACAAGCCATTTTTTATTGTTCATGAAATGTATATATGTATGGAAGATTTCATGTATAGTGTACTTTTTATATATTCTTGTGTTAGCAGTTTGTATCAAATTTTGCTAAAAAATAGTTTTGCAATACTGTTCATGTACTTATTGTGTAACCCACTCTGCCATGGACCCGTAATGTGTGTGCAGTATTCACAAATAAACAAATAAACAAACAAACAACCTTAGTATCATGCAGATACAGTAAACGTCTCTTTTTACATCTGCCTTTGCTTTATTATGGATGTTTGGGAATACCAGAAATAGTATATCTTGAATTTTGTGAATGACTTGTGTTAAGAAGAATGGATTTTTACAGTCTGTTCGAGTTCAGTTTAATGGCTCTCTACTTTATAGGAAATTTCCTTACAGTTTGCTACAGCAATCTGGTGGTTGTCAAACAACATTAGCTTACCTATTCCTGCAGACTCCAAATAATCAGTCAGCAACACTTCTTCATAAACTAAAAATTCCAGCAGTTTCAAGGGGCCACAAAAATTCACTTCCAAGGCCTTGAATATGCAGTTTTCAAAGGGTGTTAAAGGACCCACGTGAACCCTAAGTCCAGGTCAACATTCTCCTTTACCATCCCTTTAACTTGCAGAATATTACCACCAGAGATGACCACGTACGCAAGGTGCACAGAGTCTCCTCTTAGTACCTGTAACTGAAAGAGATTCGCTATGCAGAGAATGGCAAATTTCAAAAGGTCTGTGTTTTGCCTAATAACCAGGTTCAACAAATGAGTCCTTGATGGAGGAGAGGCGATACGAGGCTAACAGAAGATATTAACAGTTTGGTAGCCTCCACTTGCCCAATGGGCATGTTCACAACAGTTCCATTACACGTCATGAAAACCTAAAGGCAGAGGTCATGACAGCACTGATGTGCAGGTCGGTAAAGTGATGGAAGCTGCATTGTGAGCATCTAGTGAAAACACTACTGACTGATGCATGTGCCAGCAGTTTGAGGCACTACGACACCACCAAGGCCCTATTTTCCTGTTGTGTAAAGGAACACTTCGAAATATGCCCCAAACCAAGGAGTCACGCTTCATTTCGTACTCATGTTTTGTTATGCCTTCGCAAAAGTCTGGCATTATACTGTCGTGAGGGAGTCAGCAGCTGTCTATAAAAACACAAAATGCGGGTTACAATATTATTGTCCATACCATGACTGCACTACTGTGCCACAAGTTTAGCAAGATTTAGCAGCATTCTGTGGGTTAACAATGCCTTAGTGCACAGAAACAAACAGTCAATAAGTATTTTTTACAGCATAGTATCGCAATGATGGGAACTTCAGGAGGTTTGGCACTGTAGACTTCCAAGATTAAAATACATTTCATCTTGCTGCTATTCTGTGAGTGCTGCTTTCGTTGATTCTTCCAGAAGGAAGCTGGGTAAGGTGGTGGCAGTTTCGAGCAACATAAGAAAACTTCATGTCCCCGGGCCTCTATTGCTTGCAAGATGCGAAGGAAATGTACACATCTTTCTGGTTTTGTGCATGTTATTTTCACTGTCACTGTAATTTTCTTTGAATTTTATCTTGCTGCCTTGTCTCTCCTTTTTTCAAATCTCTCCATTATTTTCCTTCTTTTTTTTTTCCCCCGCAAACTACACAGACACACTGCTTGTATAGCTCCACACACGGCCTAAATACTGTAATGTATTTTTTAGTGTTCTTGTCACGTGTTGTATAAGAGATTCCGCCCCAGTCTTTGACCCTGGGACCTCCTTCTGTATGTACCTTTTATCATGTTTACGTATATATTTGCTATATTAATAAAACCTGACTGATCGAAAGATAGGTAGATGGCAACTTTTTCATTTGTGAATTTATCTAGACTTCGTGGATTTAGCCATGAATCTCGTTTAGTTACTGCCAGCTGAGCTTTCAGAAGAAGATTAATCCATTGTCATGCTGCCAGAACATTGCATTTGGTAAAGTAGCGACTCCGGTCTGAATATGGTCCTGGGTTCAGCTTCTTTAGTCAGGCAAAACAGCTTTCTTTAAAAAAAACCTTTCTCTCCAAGGTTAGGCACATGAAAAGCTTTCCGTATGGATTTCGTCAGTATCTACTTTGAAATGGAGTGGCGCCTGCATCATTTCTGCCAGTGGTTCCAATGTTTTCTATGCATTTATAATCAGTCCTTATGATCAATTGTTCATTTTACCAAATTTCTTTATTTAAAACCCATTCTTTCAAAGGTTAGGCCCATGGCAAACTTTCCAGATGGATTTCATTGGTTTCTACTTTGAAATTAGGCGGTGACTGCATGGTTTCTGCCAGTGGTTCCAACTTTTTTGATCCATTTATAATCAGTCCATGTTACCAAACAATAGGCTCTCTAAGAAATTTATTTGCAGAAATTTATTCCTCTAAAGAGAAATGAATGTCTTTCGTTCTGCATGCTCCCTACCATTCTCAATTCCCAGACTCGTATCCACTTTTCCTCATTCCTCTCTCAATCCAAAGGCCTCTCAGATATGGTAACAACGTCCTCATTCACCTCTGGATGGATACTTTGGTATGTCAAGAAAACAAGCTCAACAGTTTATGTGCTAGCACCACAAACTACACACAAACGGTCGTCACAGGCACATTTCATATGTTGCAACAGAACTGCTTGTTGGCCTAGTTGGTTGTCTACGTGTCTTCCTTTTGTGTGTGTTCAATTGCGGCAAAAAACATGTCTTTTTACATTTCATATGACCTGGCTTTCTGAGACATTCTGACCTGGCTTCAGGCAGCTATATGCACCGCCCTTTGAACTATACTTTTAACATTCACTGCTTCTCCATTCCACCTACCTAGTATGCTATTTCTGCATGTCTGACCACCGCTCTTCGCCCCAGTGCTTGCTGGTTAGTTTTCTGGTGTTATGCACTTCACCAACCAACCCAACTTCACCAACATACTTTCCCCGTATGCATTTCCGCGGAACACCACAATAGTACACATTTGGTCAGCTATTTAGAGGATCGCAACATCATGGAGCACGCAGGCCGGCACGTGGCAGACGCCAGATGCGGTGCGGTAGCCGACGTCTTATGTTCCCTACACAGTGCCGAGATGTCCCTAATCCCAACGTTACTAGACTAGCTCCAGTTGTAAAACTCTCCGCCCGCGCGCTTACAGCCGGTGTCGCCACTTCTGTGACAGCCGCCAGATGGCAGCGCCGTTCCATCGGGCTCCACTGCAGACGCCTCGCCGCAGCCTTCAGCCCGTGCGGACGGGCAGTTTGCGCGTGTTTCACGCTCGCTGGCGTTCTCCCTTGTCCGAATTAGTGATACCATGAGAAAGCGGTATCCACCTACAGCAATAAGATTTATCGGGCCAGTTGGTTCATACTGTAATAAGGGTAAACTGCACGAGAGAAAGAAACGCATAGAGCGAAGCGCGGAAGCTGTGTTTTTTCCTGCCGTCTTAACGTTTCGCGCAGTTTAGGCTCAGAAGCCTGAACATTTGGCCAAAGTGTGTGATTAGGATGATCTTCATCCCCACCGAGGCTTCTCGCCACGCCAAAGAAGCGCAACAAAAAGAAAGATGAGGTCAGTCTTTGAACACACAAGCCACACACACACACACAAAAATATCATCTGCTCTTCCACTCCGTGAAGATGGTTAACCAGCGAAGCTGAAACGTGCGGCCCGTGTTTATCACTGGGTTAATCTAGAGGATTCATTAAAGTATTTCTGAATTATGCGGTAACACACACCATCGGCTGCGACGGAGAGAACGACGTCACTGAGGATATGCCCGTAGTCCGCCGTTGTCGCTTGCGTTCGATGTCTCGAGTTTGCTCGGAGGCGGGATTAGCTGCTTTCGCCCGATTTGCGATTATTCAAAATTAAGTTTCTTCAGAAATTAAATCTATCCGTTACGTAAGACAATGAGTGGCTCATACTGCCTTAAGCAATGGCCCCTCCCACCGTAAACGCGGCCTCCCCATTACGATGACAGAAGTGAAATTCTACGCTGGAATGATGAACGGCAACGCAGCCAGCTGTGGAAGACGACGATGAACGTAGGAGCAGTGGCACGAGCGCGTGTGCCGGTCGGCACAAGGAATAGCCGAATTCATGGCCGTGGTGCTAGCATTACGCAAATTAGGACCATCAATTACGTCAGCCGTGATAGTTACTGATTCTTTATCATTGTGCTCATCCCTTACTGCTTCTAGTGATTCTCGCGTGATGAGGACATTTCAATCATTGGTACCTGGTTACTTGAGAAGCGTGCGTTTGATTTGGGTGCCCGGCCATAAAGGACTAATCATTAATGAAATTGCAAACTCTCTAGCCAAGGCATCGATAAGTGGCCCGATTCTTCCTTGCTGCCCTTTGACTGCTTATGTAACTGCAGCTAGATTTCGCAGGAGTATCATTATACAGTCAGTATCAGGCTCCGAAATTACTAACTCTGTGGAGTACGGACATCTCCTGCACCATTGGAACAGAGATTTTTGCCGAACACGGAAAATTGAAGTGTCCATCACGAAGCTGCGCTGCCGTATACCTGCATTGAACTTCTACCTCCACAGGTCTGGTCTGGTCCCCTCACCACTATGCTCATTCTGTGGCGAAGCGGAGACAATCGACCATTTCTCGTTGTCTTGCAGACGTTTTTCTATTATAAGAAAACGACTACTCGAAATCCCGCTTCGCTCTATTGGTCTGACTTTATCAGTGCCTGTGATCCTATCTTTTGGAGCCTCCATTGTTGGGTTCAGCAACAGAAATGTTTGCTTGGCGATCCAAAATTACCTCATTGAAACTAATCGATTTCCATGTTAGATTGATCGTTCTCCCTCCCAACCATAGCTTTCTTTTATTTCTTATCTTTTATTAATTATTATTATTATTATTATTGTTATCTTATACCCGGTTTTCATCTGATTATTTCTTTTTTTCTCCAAACACAAAACGTTTACTTTTAAACTCACACGCCCAAATTGTTAACTCCCTTGTTATCATTATTATTTTAGGCACCTAATTAAACCGCCCGATTCTTGGCCAATCCCCCACTGTGGGTATGTGCCATGGCCACTCAGGACAACAACAACAACAGAATCGCTCTGTTCCACGCCGAGCGAAGCGTCGCATTGCTGGCGGCACAGAAAAAGCAGCGCGCCGAACTGTCGACATCGTTCCGATAGCCGCCTATGCAGCCAGGTGCGCAGCACGTCGGCATCGTCTGCTTATATTCTCAACAAACTCGGCGAAAGCTACAGTTTCGCGGATTACATGCTTGCTGAAATTCGCCTTCAACAACGAACCACACAATACGCTGCACCGCGCGCTTAGTCCGGCCCGCCCGCGTAGCCGGCTAGTGAGGAAGTGAAGCCGGGCGCGACTGCAGCGCCACGAAGGCGCGGGCGGGTGGCGGTTCCGCGCAACGGCGCCGAGTTTTAAAACTGAAGCTAGTCTAGTAACGTTGCCTAATCCCAAGCGATGCTGAAGACGCGGAGAAAGCGCAACAGATGGCGCACCGGCGCATCGTCTGCTACTGAAGCAATCGACGGCACGGTGTCACGAATACTTGCACATGAGTGAAAGCAAAGTTAGGCTCCATAGAAAAAAAAAAGTATGATAAAAGCGAGAGAGAGCAATAAAGAACAACCGCTTCATAATGCTGTCCCTACCCAAAATCTAGAGGAACTATGAAGTTGATTTGAATGTTCGCTCTGCGCGCATTGACCCCGTGCCGTTCGACAGTACAGTTTAGCTACTCCAACATAGCCGCAGCTTCTGCAGCATAACGAAAAACGGGTGAGGTGCGCGATGTCCGCTACTTGCGATCGCAGACGTCAATGAATTCTGAGAAAGAAAAAAAAAGAACTGAAGAAAAAGCCGAAATATGCGCTCGACGCTTTCGCAGCCTTACATATTCCGCATCCGAAGACTATGTGGTGTCGCACTATGTTGTGTTGCTTTTTGCCAGCAAAACATTAGACGCTACTACGATTGGTTTTTGCGGTTTCGGCCTGAACACTAGACGTTACTAAAATCGCACCTTGCGGGTTCGGACGACCAAGCCTCACGGACAAACAAGCCTGCGTCTGAATACCGCGCAGTGCCAAGCCGCAAAAATGAAAACAGTACTGCTACATGTGGCACCAATGTAACAGACCTTTCGGCACGGTCTGCACATGTTGCATAAGCAAATTACATCACGGTGGCTCTACAGCTCGACAAGCAAAGCAATGGTACAGTGTACTAGATCCTTACTAGTACACTGTAGCAATGGGTCAAAGTGCGGACAGCCGCACGCACGTCCCCACGGTCAGCACCGTCAAGGTCAGTTCCTGGCAGTCGATAGGAGGACTATACACAAGTTCTTCAGGAGTTTCACATGGTCTATGAGATCTACAACAGCAATACCTGCATTTTCGAGTAAAATGGTTCAAAACACAACTCAGAATGGAAACCAGCTGACTGCGCTACGGAAATTATGTAATGTCACTGTTGCCAGATATGTGATGAATATGAGAACCGGTTGTTCTTACGAGAAATCTTTTTTTGAACTGTGAAGACAAAGTATATAAAATAATCAACCATATGAAAAAGATAAATGTATTTTATTACTGTCTTTTCCTGTAACTAACAAAATAAACGCTGTCATGGTTACTGAACTTTTGATGAAACTGTTGTTGCCAGACTTTTGAGGCTCCTATTACGCAGAATTAATTAAAAGAAATTAAGTTAGCATACTATATTTGAAGTTTAAATTAGGTAAAATATCCCACACAATTAAAAAAACCGTTAGAAATGTAAACAGAGGTATCACATTTTATGTTGCCAAGTTTTAACAGCTGCACTACTGACAGGGTTGCCCAAATTTAATGTAAACTTTTCTTATACATTTACAATAATAAAATTGTATTGTTTATTTATTTCGTGCTGCAGCGAAAAGACATGCAATATTTTATGCAATTTGTTGTACTTTTTATTGCTTTAAGGAATATACAGCTAATGTTGCCAGATAATTGTGGTAAAGCACTAAATTGCTCATCACGATGTACGAATTTGCAATACTCAGACCATGGTGACTGAGACACAGGGGGCGAACAAAATTTTACGTCAACGACACCTATGTGACTGCCATCCTTTGACTGCTGTGTTTGTGTTGGACCGCGACAACGGGTGAAAAAAGAGTATGCAGATCTCATGTAAAGCGGGATTACAAGTTATGCGAAGCATTTTGCAGGGCAGCTGGTTTCCCAGCAGCGTTCGGAGCTCTTCAGACTTACCATAGGAGCGAACGTGCTTTTGTAAAGTAAGCAAATCTGTGTTGTGCGAGTCTCCGTGTAACGACAGAAGCAATACGACGACATCATGTCATGCGTGTCCATGCACATCCTAATACGATCACGACGCTGTAAAAGGCAGCTAGATAGACGCAACGTGTCGAATTAGGCAAAGAATGTTTCGTATATAAATGTTTCGCCTTGCGACGGGAGACTGACTGCATGTGTGCGCTTCAAAACCATTTGGTACACATGCACACTGCCCGGGCTAAGCGTCGATATACCCGGAAGCATCGCGAAAGTGAAATAGCGGTACAGCGGAATTTCGGCTAATGAAAAATAATTATCGTCTGCTTCTTTCCCGTTCCACTTGCGCGGAATCCTATATGCACACCCGCAGCGCGGAGCTGTTAGTCTTCTTTTTAGGGAAGCAACCGCAGCAACCGCAACCGATTACGCTGTAACATTTTAAAAGACAGACTCGTAGGAGCCACCCTAAAGAAGGGGAGGAGAAGAAACGGTGCGAGTACGTTAGAACGGATGAATAAAACCATGAAGAATTTCTCACCTTTAAATTCGACGTGAAGGCGCGGGCTTTTGCGCTGGCGAACGTCAACCTAGGAGAAAAGAAGAGAACGTAAATACAACGACGCTTCCACAGGGCGCACGAAGCAAATGTAATTGAACGACGTGGTGGCTAATAAACAGGAAAAAGAAAGGCAAAATTAGCACAGCGAAAAAAAATTACACTGCGTTCAGGTAAAGCTGATGAACGCTGAACGCATCCCAGAACGCATCTCTGAACGTAAAATAAGAAGCACGCTGTGGCATCCCGACTCCCTCAAGCCAGGACCCACCCTACAGTATTTGGACACTATTTCGGGCAGCCTGAGGCGACTGATAACTGCGATAACGTTCTAATACGCTGTGGCGTTCCCGTGTGCGGGAGTGTTCCTCCAAGGAAAAAAAAAGATAGTTCTTACGCGGCCCTGCGGATGGCCGGTGTTGGAAAGAAAAGCAGACGACGCAGTTAGTTTTGGTTTCGGCTTCAGTATTTGACAGTAGCGTCCCTTGCGTTACTAGCCGCAAAAATGTTTGGTGGCGCCCTCTAGCACGTGAAGTCAGTAACATCCGCTCAAGCCACGGCGTCACCGTGGTCACAGAAACTACCATGAGCGATCTTTCCGTCGATAACGTGGAACGTTTCCCATGGCGAGAGTGTACGATACATATATTACAGTACACTCTATTGTGGCCTCGGTAATCCGCCCACTAGTCTCTACGCGCGCGTACAAGGCACATTGTAGCCTTGGCCAGGCCGGGCCAACTTCATTCAGGCTTGATGGCGCGAGGTAGCGGTATTCGCGCTGGATAGGCAGCGGGAGCAGCGGTGTTTCTCGCTCGAAGCGCAGGTTAGACGAGCAGAGCTACTAGCTCCGAGCACTCTCTTCCTATCTCTGTCATGTTTCCGTCTCTTCACCTCCTTACCCGACGTGTCAGCCGCGCGGTAGATAGTTACGATTGTGGTGAGCAGGCTTTCCTCTTCTCTGTGAATATCTCTCCTATCATGAGCGAAATTTTGCAAGTGGTATTAGAAGCACTGGAAAACGTTACAAGTGTGTTTTGTTTCCTAGGGAAAGCCAAATCATCTTGTAGGGCATTCGGCCGTCAACTCGTCTCATTGGACCTTATCCACCTGTCGTCGGTAACCAAAGTGCAGAGCTAAAGTACGGCGTTCATTCGCTCGCACTTGCACTTGACGGTGACTCGGGCCTACGCTTTCCTGTGCGGCGCGTTAGCATTTTACTACTAAAAAAATTATTACAGCATTTACTAGAGCGCTATTTTCTCTTTATTTTGTCTACATGTCATTAAATGCCATAGGCTTCATCGCAGAAACTGTCACTTCGAATCCGAAAAAGCGTGTTGGATCTTGCTGAGGGTACAGGAGGGGGGGGGGGGGGTGAGTCATCTCGTACAAATGTAACAATGTTAAAGAGCTGGCTATATTGAGGGGGCCTTTCACTATAGTCATAACACTATGGTGACGGGGTAACGTCAGCCGACGTCATGGAGGAAAGAAGCAAAACGCTTAATCTGTCTTTCCTCCATGGCCGATGTAGAACCTATGTAATCGTAAACTTTCCCGCCTGATTTCAGTTGTGCTTTCATGTAATAAACAGAAAAATAGTCTCATGGCGCCGCGCAAAAGCGTAAGGCTCACAATTGTGGGTGTCTTGTGGGGGTCCTGGGTACGAATTGCATTTTCGGCATTATTATTATTATTACAATTTTTTTCTAGAGCGTAGATCTTAAGCGGCCGTTCCTGCGGCGAGTGTCGGCGTTGTCCTACAGCGTAACCGAGCTAACGAGCACTGGGAGAGATGAGAGCGAACACGGAGCGCAGCGGGGGGTTGAAAAAATCGGCGAGAGAGAGGTCTGTCTGTGGCGGCTGCTACGAATGGCGCCCACGCGTCACCCACGCGCTGCCTGTCGTGATCTCCCGATTAGCGAGGGTATCGCGTCACGCTTCGCTCCGTTTGCAACGTGGCGCACAAGACAAATTGTCCGCGCGAGCCAATATATCGCGGAATGAAAAAACACGTACAGGCATGCATAGAGCTGCGCTCAAATTTCGCATAATCGTCGGTTAAGTAACACTGCTGCACAATTATTTTCTTCGTTTGACTCCTGCGAGTATTTGTTCTTTTGTCCTGTGCTTCACCGCCACGCTTGACACGGCCGGCTGCTGCCAAGGGGAGCAAAGAGACCCGTTGCGTAGCCCAGGAGGATGTGACCAATTAATAATGACGCGTTAATTGTTACGTTGTTACTGGGCGCCGTGAGACGGGTCAACCACTGACTAGGAAGTCTCTGAGAACATAACATGAGATGGAATAAAAGGGTCCCCTCACTTTAGCAACTACACAGTGAGCTGGCTCGTCGTAGTAGTGTACAGACTCATAACGGGCCCCATGACCACAATGAGTACTGAATGTTGGATTAAAAGGAAATGAAAGAGGACGAAAAATGTTGCGGCGGGTGGGCGAAAATAGATAGCAAACAGTTGGAAAAGACATTCTTGCTAATGACTAACGAAAGTTTATGTGGAATATGTACTGGAAGAGATGTACTGATTTTCGCGAGAACATATTTCAGTAGCAAGGGCAATACTGTTAGGCCAAATAAGAAAGGTATAACCTTTTTTTTTTCAATTTTTTTTCTTTCTTTAGTGGGGACACTCACACAGTTAACCTGCATTGCTACGTGAACTGGACAAGGGAATGGCATAGTGCACGTCGAAACGTTCACGTTGCGCTGATCGCTCGAAAACGCCGTAGGAAACGCGTTTTGCTGTGTTGGATGGTGCGTCGTCTGCTCTGTTCTCGGACAGGCTTAGTAGCGCGGATAGATGCATATGGAGAAAGGGAGCCGGTTGCCGGCGAACGCTTCGGCTCTAGTACCGTGCACACTAGTAGCTCTAGTGATGAGAAGAGAGGAGAAGCAAAGTAAAAACAACGGAAGAAACTGCGTAGCCTAAACGGAATTAACTTGAGCTACGCAAACGCGGGTGTTTTCAAAACAAATATGGCAAAATAGACATGCTTTGTGCGTGAAGCAATGCACGCGAAGTTGGCGGAACGAAGTCATATCATAAGTTGTTGATCTGCTGCACGTAACTAATTAAGCAACATACTAGATGGCTCTACATGTGCCCGTAAAGGTGCCTTTATTATATATATATATATATACATATATACATATATATATATATATATATATATATATATATATATATATATATATATATATATATATATATATATATATATATATATATATATATATATATATTATTTCGCTGAATGCGGTCGCACGACAGTCTGCGTTTTCGACTTCTGAGATGACTGGGTTGTGGCCCGAGGCAGGCCTACAACGAGCTCAGGTATTCATTTGCTGGGAAAAGCGAGCAAGCAATAAAGTGCCGTACATACAAGGGGTACTCAAAAGTACTTCTTTATTCCAAAATATTGGTCACCTTCAAATTATACTCCGTGACTCAACTGATTTGTTCAACCACTTTATTCATTGTTCACAACTATTCAGCAACTGATTGATCATAATCAGATCGCAGTTTTTTTACGTTAAACCCCACGATTCGTTTATCAAAACACTTTACGTGGTTCCTCGCATGCATTACGAAGCATGCTCTACTGAAATGTTGTGCATATCAGCAAAGAATTTTCCCGGCTGGACACGCTGCTACATAGCGTTACAAAGGACAGGTTAACGACAAGGTAACAAAAACAAAGTGCATGATGCGCGATTACTCAAAACTGCGTTATTTTCCTTTAGAGCGTGTGGCTTTTACCTACAGAATCCTGTTACGTCTCAACACCACCAAGGGTGTTCATTTAACGTTTTCCACGTGTCAAACGACCCCACCTCCTATCCAGACGTAAACGCGGCGTGGACAACGACAGCGCAATCCCCACCATTACCTGGAAACCTGAGAAAAGGATGAAAGGGAGGGAACCACCACAACAAATTGATAGGCGCAGCTGATTAGACGAGTCAAATCAACCCCCCATCCGTCGGCACTAATCCAGCCGTCAAGTGAGCGTGTAAACCCGCTGTTGCAGGGTTCCACGAGAGGCTCTCAGCCGCCCTTCACCTGGCAGACTGAGCGAAGAAGAAAGGGGGGGGGGGGGGTGATTATGACATTATGACAACGACTCTCCACGCTTCTGCTTGTAAATATCAAAGTACATCACTGAACGGAACCTCCCTTTATACAGGAAAGGTTCGTAAGTGATGCTGTGGTCATGCACAAGAATGAAAAAGAGCGTTCACGGCCTCATGTAGAGACCGTAGCCTCGTGTAAACAGCCTGCCCAGAGTGTTCTGCATAAATAGATGCAATGAATAAATCTCATACGAATTTCGCTACTCCAGGAGAAACACCTGCATGTATGGCACTCTCTTAACAAATTCTGAACATTGCCCCTTACGCGATTTGGTGAACTTCACCGCCATACACCAGGGTAACTTAAAGGGCAGCATTTTCAAAAATGTCTAAATTTCCACGTTTCAATAATTCTTTGCTAGCAACATCGTAAGGGTACTTCTTCCTATTACAATTCGCATTTACGGTACTTAGTCGGTACATAGCGCGGCGTTATAGCAGTGTTTTGGTCAGGAGCAAAGCTCTGCTGTAACAAAGCGCTAAATATCGACTATGTGCCGTAAATGCACGTGTTATGACGTGCATGACGTAGCACCGTCTCGATGTTGTTCTTTGAAGCTTGTTGAAACTCAGCGGACCTTTTGGAATAGTTAGTTAGTTAGTTAGTTAGTTAGTTAGTTTGTTAGTTAGTTAGTTAGTTAGTTAGTTAGTTAGTTAGTTAGTTTGTTTGTTTGTTTGTTTGTTTGTTTGTTTGTTGTATGACCGCAGCCGTGGCCCAGTAAGTAGAACACCGGGCTCGGCGGCGGGAAGTGCGTGGTTGGATACCCACCGCTGGACACGCACCGGTTCATAAGGGGGATACAAGCAAGCCCCAGCTAGGCGTCCGGTTTTCGGGGGTGCGTTGCTTGGAAGAGGTTTTACAGACCTCTACGTTTGCTGCGCAGGAACCAAAAAAAAAAAACAAACCAGCTTTAATTACACTGGCGTTCCCATATCGCCAACTTCCCAGGACGTGGGTGTCCTTCCGAGCGTCCGGAGCTTCCGTAGTTGCTGACCACGTGGCTGGGAGCGCGCTTGCACCTCTTTTACCTGTAGGTACCCGGCGGCAGCATTCGTCTGCCTGCTACAGCAGCTGCGACGTTCATAGCGGTGCAAGGGGCGCCCAGGGACCTCAAATACCTACGTGGTCCCCCTATAGAAATGAGTACCCATTAAAAGAAGCGAGCGCCACGTCCTGGTACATCTCTATCCATTAGAAAAAGAAAAAAAAAACGGTGGGTTTTCGGCGGCACCGGGATCCGAACGCAGTACCTTTTGCATGTGAGGTGGAGGTTCCACCATTTCACCACCGCTGTGTTTTTTTTAAATTATTATTATTATTGTTGTTGTAATGGTGAAATGGTACATTTCTGGGTATGTGTTTCATCGTTTCTCCATGCGATGTGATTTCATCACAGACAAGAAAACCACATTTTTTCAGTCTGCCAGAACTGCTTCTACAATTACACCAGCACTAAGAAGGTCATGGGTGCCTGTAATCGCAATTTGTTCTGTGCAGTTTGTTAATTACTGTATTGGGCTGCAACTACCTACTTGTGATGTCCAGAGACCTACAAAACGCCGTTTTATCAATAAACATCGCAGCGCTCAAACGAATTCACGTGGAGCCGAAATCTTGAAGGCGGCCACCCCATCACTTCCAAACGCGAGCCTACTGTAAATCTGGAGGTTCCCGTCAATCACGTCATTTTGTATTTACTACAACGAATCTCGCGCGAGCTGAATCGTCAAATACACATCAGTAAGAGCCTAGCTCTATGTTGACTCTCCCGATCTTTGAAGATAACTTGGCATGTCTGTTCTTTTTTTTTTGTCTGTGTTCTAATTACAGAGTAACAGCACAGAAACGGGGAAAAAAATCTACTTTGAGACATTTTTTTAGATCTTTTTTTTTAGACATTTATAGACTCAAATCGGGCCGTGTATTCGGATCGTGAATGACAACGTGTATTCCATGCATCTCATGTCAGGCGGTGTTTGTAGACTTTTGAGGTTGTTTCCCGACTATAAGCCACATCTTTGTAATTAAAAGATCTTAAATGTAACCCTTATTTTGCATCGCTGAAAATCGCTCCTTAGTGAATGCACGAAGCAGCAACCATTTCAAAACACGACGCTGCCATGCCACGACTGTTTGCACGAGACGGAAGAACGTTTGTTGCATTTTCAGAACGTCCGCAACCCCGAGCAAATTATTTTTCGTGCTGTACACCTTTATATCATTTAAATAATGCCAAGGCACACACGATGCAGGTATAGTACACGATTCTGCAACAAGAATAGATTGATTTCTTGAACATTTATAGCTGATTGCTTGGTTGTTAGAACATTTTCGTTGCCCTAAAGTACAGCGGGGCTATGAGAAAAGCCGCAGTAGAAGACTGTGGATTATCACGTCACATGTCCTACTTTACACTTAGCTAAATCTAAGTGCTGGGGAGTTTTATCATTTGTCTACATTCGAATATGACTACCGCGGGAAGGAGCTTAACCTGCGATATCGTGTACAGAAGGAGATCGCTATATCGACTGTGCCACCGTAATTGTAGGAAGTCAGGACTTTGTATTATTTTTATATAAAAAGTACCTGTGTGTGTGTGTTTTTTTTTTTAGCACTTGAGGTTGCTTATTAGTTCATGACACAAACGAAAGCAATCATTAAATCTGGCTGCAAAGAGGTTTTTTCCATATTAAGTGTATTACGGTGGAGAAGCCTGACGTAAAGGAGCGGCTACACGCTTTAATGGCAGGGAAGATACGTAAAATAATTTATATTTTAGGTATAAATAAAATATACTGCGGGAAAGTGTATTGTAGAGATAGAGTGTACTGTAGAAAATGTATTTTGTAGAGATACGAGATACAGACGCGGTAATTTGCATCCGATACAAATACAACGTTGTTTTTCGTTTAGCACGTAAAGAAAATAAAAAGTAAAAACCAATTACTTATCATTTTAAAAATTAAGCATGTCAAAGAGTTATCGTAGCCGTACACTTTATTGCGGCCACTGGCACAGAATATGACATGATGTTTACTCGCCCTCGTAGTGATCACAGGCTGCGGTGTCAGCCATCCATTCGGAAAGCGTACGCACAGCGCATGCAATGCCCTACCATATCTTCGGCAAAAGCGACGCACCTCTTCGGGTGGGTCACCTTCGTTTAAGCGTTGCATCATAAAAAGCTACTGCTCATAGGCGACGACTGTGTGTGTGTGGGGGGGGGGGAACTGAGCCCCCACTTGCGGCGATACCGGAGCCCCCCCCCGTCCCCCCCCATCTAACATGTATTGCCAGGGTTTTGTCACCTACATCATTTGAGGTTTCTTTTGACTTGCCTCGACCTTTTCAGTCAAAATTTTATGCTGGCTAGTAGCTTACTGCATCATTGTCTGCGCGGGCCTGCAAGGATTTTATTTCATACTTTGCTTTATTTCTGCAAATCCTGACAATAGGAGAGCAAGCGTATTAGAAGCATCAGCGGCGGCTGCCTCATCCATATTTTCTCACTTCGACATTGTTTTAAACTACCGCTGTAAACACCCATGCACATATACAATATATTTAACCGTATACACAGGAGAAAGTTTATTATATCTTTAAAGAGAAGAAGGTAGCCAGTTAACAATTATTTCTAAAGGTATGGATAGATTACGCCTAGAGAATGAATATGTTGCTTTACATTCACGTCGATTCAAAATGTTTTGCATGTTTTTTTGACCATGAAAAAAAAAGGACATGTAGACTTTAGTGAGCCCTCTGCAGAGCCTTTCTTCAACGGCGTGTGAAATGCAGGTGACTGATACGTGTCTCAGTATCGCTTCTCTTTCCAGTAAGCAAAGCTAACGACTCATTAAAAATACTCATTAAAACATTTTTTAGGGATGTAAACACCGCCACTAGCATATGCAGAGGTCAGAAATACTGAGTGTTTCAGCGAACATTTTAAAAATTTTTCGAAGGTTACCCGTGGCAAAATGCTGAATTCTAGTTTATGAGCCGGCCTACTCGAAGCGGAGGACACTACTTGCAAAAAAGAAAAAAAAAGAAAACGAAATGCAAAATTGGCTAATTAACAATAATTCACTAATTAATTTTAGCTAATTATCTTATGACCCGTATCGCGATTTGCAAATTCTAGCCGTGGACTTCGCAAGGCGGATATACTAGGAATTAATTCTGAGTACGACACCAGTTTCGAGATATAAATTCCCGAACTTTGCGGAGAAATTCATTGGCGCTCCAGCTGTGTGCTTCAGTGCATAAAAGGACGTTTTTTTTTTCCTTTTTTTTTTAGCAAATTAACTGGAACGCCAATGCATTTCTCCGCCAAGTTCGGGAATTTATATCTCGAAACTGGTGTCGTACTCAGAATTAGTTCCAAGTATATCCGCCCTGCGAAGACCACTGCTAGAATTTGTAAATTGCGATATGGTCATAATTAAAGCTATAGCGTTAATTACGACATGTAGATATACATAACAATAACGCACCACTCAGAACAATATGCACGTAAGAAAGCAAAAGTTCATGTTTCGCAATCTTCAAGTGTTTAAACATGACTTTACGGATACTGTGCATCGTTTTCCTTTATTCTTTAATTGCGATATCAATTATATAAAATTTGGCGCTTCCGTGCTGCCGCCGTACTTTCTGGATATCAACCGCGCATGTGCGGCCCACACGTGGAGGGTTGGAAGGCCTCCATATATCACTCTTAGTATGGTAACGTTTAAGTATAGCTTTAAATGCAAGTAAACTATAATATAAAGGTTACTAGGTTACTAAAACAGCTTGATATTTATGTATCAGTTAATTTCTGTCGCGGCTAGAGGTTACATCTGTCGAAGGAGGCATTTTAAAGGTTACTGCAACGCCAAATGTCTCTTAATCTTTAGAGTGCAACTTATAAAAAAAGTAATTCGTGGCTCAGGGGACCTATTGTGTGGATTAGAAGCTTGCTGATTATTGGGTGTTATTGCGATCCTGATAGGATGTTTTCAGCCAGGACTAACATGTAAAACATGGTGTGGGGCCGCGGGACGGAGACAGGTTGGACTAAATTAGGATGTTATTCATGCCAGTCAGAATGTTTGCTTTCGCAATGGAAGAAAAAAAAAAGTACGAGCGCATGCTCAAGTCAACCAGCAGCAATTCAGCGATCAATTTTATATACTGCATACTTGCCATTATAATGTAAAAGCAAGCTACAGAAGCATTGGAGAATATTGTGGCGAGCGATGTTGTGGCATAAATTAAAGCTACGGTTCAATGTGGTGGAAAGCCCCTCGCTATCACTGCAGGCATTTTAGGCTGCGGTATGAAACCTACCTGCAGAAAAATTAAAGGCGGATGCATTACGGTGATTGAATATACATTTTACCCAGTATTTTTTTATTCCTTTTTTGTATCAATGCTTCCTTTAGTCGCGTTTGTTATATATCCTCCTGAAAAACGACACCCTTTGACAGCAGGACGCACGCTGCAAAGGGCGCACGCCGGCGCACGCTCGAGTACTGGAAAAGCTCTACTACCGACAGAATAAAAGCGTCGAGCAGGCCCAATAACTATTATGAATAATTACTGTACATGGCAAGGGAATGTAATATGCTGCCGTGCTTTTTTTTTGCATTTGCATTCTAACGCCTAAGATTGGGTGTTTCCTAAATTGCAGCAAACGTCGGGTTTCTTAGAGAACGCCAGAAAGGCACCACTTTTGCCCGCTCACGAACACGCGAGAACGACGTCGCTACTTTTAAATGACAGCGGGCGCCAACCGCGCCAGTAAGGCCTCGTAGAGAGATGACCGGGCGCTCACGGTATGAGGCAACAATGGCGGCTGGCCAAATGAGCAGGATGAAAATACAAACGAACAGCAACATCTTTAAACTATAGACTATTATAATTTTGATACATGGTTATGTGACACTTTGATGGAACTGTAGCCTAATTATCAGTTTTAGTTGCGCTCTATAGATGAGTGCCATAATTGAACGCGCTTCAGCTTCAGCCAAACATGAGTGCAGTCACATCTCCTCTGCGTTGTGTAGCTATCGACATATATGGCTATCGAGAAGCATGCCCATAGAGAGCATGCCGGGAATGGTGTCGCCGGTGGGGTCTGTTCGTAACGGTTGTGTCGCGCTTTGTTTCATCGCTTTAACCACGTTTTAACTATCTCTGATTTGGTGGCGGGTGCTTTCCAAGCGTGTTGTGTGTCTGAGTCGCTCGTGACGCGTTCTACAATTACCAAATATAGTCCTAAAGGTGCGCGAGCCGCTGAAAAGAAGCCATGCCGCCGTGGAGTAGCAACATGTTTGCCGCGATGCGTGACCGCTGCAAGGAGCCGCATTGCCGATGGACAATGGTGAAAGTTCTTGGTTTACGTGAGAGTGCTGAGCATCGCTTATGTTGTGACTGTTGTAATGAATGCCGAAAACAGCAATAAATGTGACCTAGGTAAGCAATGCTTCTTGTTGAATTATTTATTTGTTGTTGTACGTGTGTTGTATATTTCACCGTCAACTCATGCTCATGCTTACGCTACTCAGGTTTATTGAAGCGAACTATTTCCTCGCTCCATTAACACAGTTTTTTTTATCTCTATCAGTCACCGTGCGTTAGTTATTCTTAAAGATCGAGTAAATGTTGCATTCTTGTGCGTACGCACAGCATTCGACCTCATGCACGTAACTGGTGTTTTATGCTGATATAGTCATACGCTTACAAATGAATTGTAAGCTATCTTCGAGTAATTCAGTATGCAATCACTTGGTATTGCGTTTTTACTGTTAAACTGTCACATTCTCGCGGTGTTGCTTTTTGTACTGCAGTGGAGTACCAACTGACTTGGGAATTGATTTGCAATAATTGGTTTGAATTGATTAATACTCGCTTCGTTAATTCATCTTCAATTTTAGTCGTTACCGAAATTTCCTAGACAGATCATACTCAAATTTTGCCTGTTTAATTATACGTTGTGTGGTAATATTTTATCTGTTTGTGGTTTATTTATGCCTCAATTGAAGTCGACAGGACGTGCGCTAACTGTCAACTGAAGTTTATTCAGAAAAGCATGATATTCATACCGGCTCAAACGAGTGGAAATAATCACACGCTCAAGTCAGCATTTTACAAATCGGCCATTACATTTCTGTCGTTGGGAACATCACCTTAGGGAAACAAAGATGCTGCTTCCGCATGCCTCGTCACATTCAATGTTGGTGATGCGAGCAATCGCAAACCTATGTTTTGTGAATGCGCTCCGAAAAACGTACCCTTACCGGATGCCCGGGAGTTTTTTTAGACAAAAAGAGCGGCTACTGGCAGCAGGCTACCTTATCCGCGCACTTTTATCAGTGGCGGAAAATGCGCTGAAAAAATTTGCTCAACCGGGTGGTATGCGCGAGCGCAGCCATGAAGGAGAACGAAGGTGGTTGCACCGTACATGCATGGTATATCACATGGTGATATACCATGTGGAAGTGGAAGTGGAAGTAAAGTGGAAGTGGATGTCGTACCTTCAGCTCCACAAAAGCTATCAAGCATATGTAAGGCCACCGATCCGTTAAGAAAGACGCGCCGAGGATGCGCGAAGAACCATCGGCCGCCGTTTGTGCACTGCGCGCAAGGTGTCGTGTAACGCTTCCATTTATCATGCGACGACGAGTACATAGAGCAGGCAGGCAGACGCCTCTATGACAGGCTAAGAAAACAAGCAAAAATTACTGTTATCTGTTACTGTTATTACTGTTATGAACTGTTATCGAGATGGACATGTCTCTGTGCACTGCAGATTTCGGGTGTAATAATGATTGCGTAGTCGTATTTAGAAATGCTTATAAAGATACGAGGGCGATTGTAGAAGCAAGCTTGATTGAAAAATAAGGTGCAAAGTGTGTCAGCGCTGCGTCGATTTCTCTGAGCAGAAATGAAATGGCCTATCTGGAAAATGCTGGGTTGCACGTGCGATTTCCACTCGGTTGAGCCGGTATAAGTACCATGCTTTTCTAAAATAAAATTCAGCTGATGCGCGCGTCCTGTCGTCTTTCTCGTCAGTGTGAATCCAGCGCTATGACCTCAATTGATGCAACGAACAAATTAGCCCAAAAATCTGCACTCCTGGATTATTTATGCCTCTTTCGTTAATGTTGATAGCTGTTTGCAGTGAGACTTAAACAAGTAACTATGAGATTGTAAGATTACTATTCTGTCTTTGTGGGCTCCACTGCAAAGCAGGAGATCGGAAAATTAGGAAATAACATACTGGCCGCAAACAGACATGACTGTGCTCTCAACGGGGATCAGATCGTCTTCCTTATGATAGTCTAAAACCTACATGTATTTGTATTTAGACATATTGTACACGAATCTTCAACATTTTAGTCTATTTGCATCATTCCTGGTGCTGCTGTAGAAATGTATGCTGCCACGCAGCGCTGCGCTCGAAGGTCTTTTCATGATTGCTTCGTGGCCGTGAAGAAACAAAAAAGAGAGCAAGGCAAGATGTATTTTCGCTTATGAAGGGAAAACGTTGAGTTACCTTGTTTTGTATATGGAAATAAAGTAATCATGACATTTTCATTAAATGTTTTGTGTCCGCTTCTCACAGCTGCTGCACACATCATTTCCACAATGTGGGTGTTGCCGCCTCATACTTCCGTAAATTTCGTTTTGATACAGGCAATGTTGCATGCAGAAATGCGTAGTGATTCCGAAACGTGCCACCTTTGCAGATGTGCTTTCCACTTGTGCAAAGTATATTAGAAATCTCGCTACAATGTCATGACGGCATCGTACTGTTTGCAGAAAGCTTTCTTTCAACATGGACCGCAGCAAGGAAATATGTGTCGGGTCTAACCTTTATACAGTGCATTAACCTCTACAAAAGCAGCACACTGTATATGGTACCAATCATTCTGTGTTTTGCACATTTAATCCTCAAATTACCAAGCACATTGCCAGCTTACTTCAAAAGGTACAACTTTTATGATGCATCGTGCCTTCTATACGAATTGCTGCAAGTTGCCTTGTGTAAATGACTTGCGCTGAAAAAGGAGCAAGGCGCGGCAAAGGTGATTCATAAGCTGTGATCCGGACTGTCTGATTACTAAAAATAGAGAATTTGAGTTGAAATGATGAACAAGTTTATAGCAATCGCAAAAGAATTTCCGCAGTAATCGTTAGTAAGAACTTCATCAATACTTGACTGATTATCGTGTAAATAACGAATTGTGGTTAACGGCAGAGCTGTTCAATCAGCACTCGAAATCCGGTTGCTGGAAGCATTCTGCCGAGAATAGTCTCAAAAACACACACTGAAAGCATGCCATAAAATGTATTACTGTTCCAGTTGAGGTATTTACGCACAGAATGTTGCTGCAAGACGGGCAGAAACAATAACTGAAAAAGCAACGCACTTCATTGCAGATGCTGACTTCCAATTTCTGAAAACTCGTGCCAGGCACAATTTATAGCAAATTGGTATGCTTTCAGTACTGGCTGCCTTAAATATGCTGTGACATGTCCCCTAAAGAAATGAAAGAAAAAAAACTAATTGTCAAAATCTTGTCAATAAATAATTGTATTGCCCATTGCGCAAATTGTGATTTCTGTCGCCGCTATGAAGCTTTCACAGCAGTAAAATGCCATTTTGTCTTAAGAACTGCATATTTATTCATTTCAGACAGAGTCATGTCCAAGAACCTTGGACATAGCCCCTCCGACCGCTTTTATGAACTCTTTTTTGTGATCTTTCGTATAGGTATAGAGTCTTGCAACTCTAAACCCGCGCGTAATTCTGCGCATGCCCATGAATTTTGTACATGGCTGCTTCGGCCATCCATTAAACTTCACTGCAGTGCACTAGCGTAACTCATTGAGGAACGCTTTAAAAAGAAAAAGGTATTTCAGAAAGTCAGCCGAAGTTCAAGAACTTTCCTTTACCTAGGTCGAAAGGATACTTATTTCTGATAACATACGCTTTTACGGCACATGTGCCTTAAATGTCCATATTTTCAGGAGAGTAACCTCCTGACCATCCTAATTGAAAGTAGTTGAAATTCGGCCGATATTTTGAAATAGATGTTTTATTAAGTGCTGCTCAGTGAGTTATGCTAGTGCATTGAGGTGAACTTTGACGGATGGCCGCAGAGTCAGTTGTCCTATATTCATGGGCATGCACAGAATGACGAACGGGTTCAGAGTTGCAAAACTGTATGCTCATACGAAAGTTACAATACAAAAAGACTACGTGCACCTATACTAAAATTTATAGGTGCCCGAAATTGTGTGAAAATTGTGAGAATAGTTTCAACTGACTGTGCCGAGACGGTCGCCCCTTCTAACAATGTTCGCAATTATGGCATTTGCTTGTTGCTTAAATCAGCGTTTTAGTCAGGGATGGGCGGCGAAATCACACGAGAGGAGTAGTGTTCCTGTATATGGGAGCATATACAAGAACACTAAACAGGAGCAAATCGCTCCGCTCCCTCCCGGCAAAGGGCCCACTGAATTGAAGAAGCGCCAAATTTAAACCATAAGGCAATTTATTACAGCTAGAACTGGAGCGGTAATTGCACAGTGATCTCACGGTAATTGAGATTGACCTCAAGGACCTTGGGACGTGGTAACCGACCGGTATTCTCATAAAGTTGGAGCCGACTACAGGGACTGATCACTCCTTACAACTGTCTGGATACGGCGGAGAAGGACTGGTGTAATGCAGCTGCGTCTGTGGGTAAGCGTTTGGTTTTGGCTGTAAGATTTACCAGCTGGGCTTTAATTTCTCTGGGTTAGTAGATTTAAATCACTCGGGATCTTTTATTTGTATTCTGATTTGTGCGGGTATCGCAGCAGGTATGGTGTGACCGCAGAGCCAAAGCTTAAAAGTTTGGAGCAGGCAATGGAACGAAAACAACAAAGGCTTGAGAAATCTGTAGGTTGGACGCAACGTCAGTGGGAGAAAGTCGACAGCTGAGTTTTGTTAAAAGCCAATGAAAGGTGTAGTGCCTGTGAGATTAGCAGTATACGTTCATAGGTGATGCCCGATCAAGATGCTTTGCTATTGTTTCGTAGACCGCGGCGTTGTTATTAGGCGCCCGTTGATGGGGACCGGATTGAGCGCGACGAGATATTGTGCAATGGAATGCTAGAGAAACAGCTAGGCCAGCTGTGGACGATTTGGCACAGTTATCAAGGGAGTACTTCGCGAGTGCTTCATGCAGAAGCGGTAAGTGACCCCGACCCATTAGACCCATTGCACCAGTGGGTAGACGTCCTGCTCAATCGGTCAGAAAAGTGCGCTAAAGCACAATGTAGGCAGGGCAGTGCAGCTGTGTACAGCTCCCATGTATGCGAGAAGCGCTGCGCAAATGAAAATAGAAAGCGTGAGTGAAAAAAGAGGCGTCGCAGAATCAGGAATGCGGCAGAGAAGGCAACGTGGCCGAATAAAAGCGCTAGACCCTGTGGGTAGCGCGCGCGTGTCTTCAACACTTCAACACTAAGTAAGCGGCGAGAACACAGCCCGCGAATCAATGAGCCGTCGGGACTCTGTTTTGGGCATCGCAGAACGCGTATGAACTTTGTTTATTAAATTATGAACTTTGTTTATGTTTTTGGAAAGATTGGATGCGCTTTGTAGACGATCACAAGGAAGAAGACAGGACAGGCGCAAATTAACTGAGGTTTATTCGGGGCAAACACTTAAATATCAGTTCAAGCCAGCGCAGGCGCATCCGGGTATCAGCAGTGGATAAGAGCAGAAATAACACAAAATCAGAAAAAAAACCAATGAAATGGCTCAGCTAATCATATTTTCTGAGTATTGTTACGTTTCGCCTACGACGCGCGGTAAAGCCAGCGCGGATGCAACGTACGCCGGAGCTTCGTTCCAAGCGGCGGACATTTTGGCCCGTTCGGAGCGGCCGCGAGCGCGCCCCGCCGAGCGCGTCCCGGCATGTTCAGTGCCACGTGTCTTTGTGTGTGCGTGTGTGTGTGTGTGCCCACGCTTGTCAAAGCGCGGCAGCCGGGGAGAGGAGCTCCCCCAGTGTGAAGCGAGGAGGTCTGACCGGCGCCGGCCCGGCTGATGCGTCACCTCCTTGTCCCAACGTGTCTATCAGTCCGTCCGTCGCCGCTGTCACGTGGTGTCGTCCCATGACCTTCCCTCTTGCTCTCAACTCCGAGAGTATAAGAGCAGCTGCCCCCGGACGCCAGGAGAGAGGCTCCGATTTCTTCTGTTGAGTAACGTGCTCTCCCGTCTCTCTACTTCGGTCGACCTGACCGCCCGCTCTTTGCGATGCTAGAATAAACAAGTTGTTCTGTTAGCAGTCGCCTCATGCTTTGCTGGGACCTTCGGATGCTTCCAGTGTGCCCCAGGCCGCCAGGCCAACGCTACCCTTGGGGCTTGCGACCCAGTTGCAATAACGGGCGTCAGCACTGAGGTTCCAACAGCTGGTGGCCGCGCTGAGATTCCAACAGCCGGTGCCATCGGTGCGGATCAAACATCTGGTTGCCAGCGGTGAGATCGCGACAACGGAGGCCAGCAGCGAAGAAATGCGGTTGACTGTATGCTGAGCAGCACAACGACCATCCGGGAGCAGTGCAACGAGCCCTGTGTGATGACTGGTTGCCTGCAGCGGAACGACTGCGCTGAAATCTTGGCTGCGAGGTTTGGTGAGTGCGGGACTTTCTTCTTCTGAGTTTTGCCAGGCTTTTGTTAGTGTCAGAAACAGAGCTGGTAATTGTGGTTGTCGTTGCTGCCGGGTTAGTTGCGGCAAGACAATAGTAGGCAGTAGAGAAAGCAGCATTCAGAGCAGCCATGGATTTGAAGTCGTTGCGCAAACCGAAATTGTTGGAGCTTGCAAGAGAGTTGGGTCTGGATGTCTCAGACAAACTCAGAAAACCAGAACTGCTAAGGGCTATTCTTGAGTTAGGAGCTGAGGATGACGAGCTGTCGGAATGCCTTGAGACCATTGAGGAGAGGGAGACGGCAAAAAGACAGGAACGCGAACTTAAAGAACAGCAACAGCGAGAGCAACTAGAGAAAGATGAGCGTGAACGTAAAGAACAGATAGAACGAGAGCAACAAGAAAAAAAAGAAGAGCTTGAACGAAAAGAACGAAAAGAAAAAGAAGAGCGCGATCACGCTTTGGAAATGAAGCGTCTCGAAGTAGAGATGGAACGCGCTCGTAATGGCAGTCAGGCACACGGTGCAGGAGAACGAGTATTGTTTAAAATGACTGACCTGATGCGGCCGTTTAAGCTTGGAGAGGACATTGGTTTGTTCCTGGTTAACTTTGAGCGAACGTGCGAGAAGCAGGGGTTCTCTCGTGAAACGTGGCCACAGCGCTTGCTCACTTTGTTACCCGGCGAGGCGGCCGACGTAGTCGCTCGCTTGGAGAGAGAGGAGGCAGAGGATTTCGACAAAGTGAAATCGAGTCTGCTAAAAAAGTACAGGCTGTCCGCGGAGGCGTTCCGTCGGAAGTTTCGAGAAAATGAGAAAGGCAAAAGTGAGTCATATACAGAGTTTGCCTACAGGCTAATGTCAAACATGCAGGAGTGGCTCAAAGAAGAGAAAGCGTTTGGTGACCACGAGAAAGTTCTGCAGTGTTTCGGGCTAGAACAGTTTTATAGTCGGTTACCTGAGAACGTGCGGTACTGGGTCTTGGATAGGCCAGACGTTAGTACGGTAGCTAGAGCCGCTGAGCTAGCCGAAGAGTTTGTGACGCGTCGGGCTCGCGGAGCTAAGGACGGTCAAAAGGGTGAATTTGGCTCTAAGTTCGAGAGGCCGAAGTTCACGCCCATGAGAGCAAAGGGGGACACACGTACTGCGGATGCGAGTGAAAGCAGTCCGACCGAACGTAAGGAGACGGCGGCAGCCGAAGCCGAACGCAGAAAGCGGTTCGAGACGAGGCAAGCGCGCGTGTGTTATACGTGCCAGAAGCCGGGTCACTTTTCGGCGCAGTGTCCGGAAACAAAAGCAAAAGTAGTGTTTTTGTCATTATGCAGCACTGACGAGAACATGAAGCTTCTCGAGCCTTACATGCGAGACCTCCTCGTGAACGGGAAGGAGTGCCGAGTGCTTCGCGATTCCGCAGCTACGATGGATGTAGTTCACCCTTCTTACGTAGAACCCGATATGTTCACGGGCGAGTGCGCATGGATCAAGCAAGCCGTGGAAGCTCATAGCGTGTGTCTGCCCGTAGCAAAAGTGCTTATTGAAGGACCTTTCGGAGCACTTGAGACGGAGGCGGCAGTGTCATCTATGCTGCCCCCTCAGTACCCGTACCTATTTTCGAACAGGTCCGATCACCTCCTGCGCGAGAAGGGGCTTTTGTTTGGTGAGGCTAGCGTTCAGGCCTTAACCAGATCGAAGGTTCGGGAGCTCGCTGCAAAGGCGGTAGTTGCGGGGCCGACGTTGTCGAACGATGACAAAGGGTCAGAGGCGCAGCAAGCTGATATTCAGAGCACGCCCGAGCTGAATAAAACGGAGTCTGTAGCGTTAAAGGCACCAGATACTGGAGAGGAAATGCCCGATGCGGGAAAGTTAGAAGAGCTATCTGAAGATTTGCTCATCGCGCCTACGTCAGACGGACTTAATAGGTTGATAAAAGTCAGCCGGTCGGCTTTGATAGCCGAGCAAAAGAAGGATGGCAGCCTAGAAAACATACGCTGCATTGTCAAAGAAGGTATCGCAAAGAAAAATGCTCGCTTCGTGGAAAGAGGTGAGGTCCTGTACCGGAAGTATATAGACCGCAGGGGAGTGGAGTTCAATCAGCTGATCGTGCCTCAGTGCTATCGTCAGGATCTGTTGCGCTTGTCTCATGGGGGTTCGTGGTCCGGACACCTAGGAGTTAAGAAAACTAAGGACCGTCTCTTGCAAGAGTACTATTGGCCAGGGTGTTTTCGGGACGCAGACCACTTTGTGAAGACATGTGACACCTGTCAGCGGGTGGGCAAACCAGGGGACAAAGCGAGGGCGCCGTTGAAGTTGGTACCTATCATTACGGAGCCTTTTAGACGGCTCGTTATTGATACAGTGGGACCTCTGCCGGTAACAGCCACGGGGTACAGACACATTTTGACTGTGATCTGCCCAGCGACAAAGTTCCCTGAAGCAGTGCCTCTTAAAGAACTCAGCTCAGTTGAGATAGTCAATGCACTACTGTCCATATTTGCGCGAGTTGGTTTTCCTGCAGAAATCCAATCAGATCAGGGCACAGTGTTTACTAGCGCTTTGACGACGGCCTTTCTCGACAGGTGCGGGGTAAAGCTGCTACACAGCTCAGTGCACCACCCCCAGTCGAATTCCGTTGAGAAGCTCCACTCCGTCATGAAGCGCGTGCTGAGACCATTGTGGTTTGAACAACAAACTGACTGGGAGCTGTTTCTGCCTGGGGTGATGTTTGCATTAATGACCGCGCCGCATGCCGCTACGGGGTGTTCGCCAGCTGAGCTCGTGTACGGTCGCTCGCTGCGATCTCCGCTTCGCATGCTTCGAAACGGATCACTGCCCTCTCCAATGGCTGCAGACTATCTCTTTCACAAATGGCCGCTCCTGCACTGGAGCCTCGCTTTGCAACAATATTCCTTTGAGGTGCGTTACAAAAAGGGGAGTCTCAACGGTAACGCCGATGGCTTAAGTCGAAGCCCCTAACGTGGGAATCAGCCTCAAAATTGTTTGTTATTGATGTTTTTCTTCCTGAGGCAGGATTTTTAACATATTGCTTTTGTGTAGTGTTCCAAAGTGATGATGTGCTTTCTAGTGCAATTTTCCAATTTGTGGACGCGTTCTGAGTGCTGCTAGACTACTGTAAGGAACTAGGCAGTAGTATTAAAGGGGAAAGAGCCTGGCATGGCTTAGTGAGGGTTGTGCCGTGCTTGCTGACTGAGCGGCTGAGTTTCGGCGTAGTTCTAACGCTTGCTGGGAACGAGAGAAAAATGAGAACTCTCCCGAAGTCACTTTGCAGTGTCCTCTGTGAACCTGAACGTGAGAACGAGGCCTTCTCGGTGCGCTGCGCTCAAGAAACGCCGAGGGACGACCGACTTCGGTTATGAGCATCATCGAGCGACATCCCTCCGGACAGCGGATGCAGTCCCCTGACCATCGGGATCTCCCTCCCCCGGCGGGGCGGTCTGTTACGTTTCGCCTACGACGCGCGGTAAAGCCAGCGCGGATGCAACGTACGCCGGAGCTTCGTTCCAAGCGGCGGACATTTTGGCCCGTTCGGAGCGGCCGCGAGCGCGCCCCGCCGAGCGCGTCCCGGCATGTTCAGTGCCACGTGTCTTTGTGTGTGCGTGTGTGTGTGTGTGCCCACGCTTGTCAAAGCGCGGCAGCCGGGGAGAGGAGCTCCCCCAGTGTGAAGCGAGGAGGTCTGACCGGCGCCGGCCCGGCTGATGCGTCACCTCCTTGTCCCAACGTGTCTATCAGTCCGTCCGTCGCCGCTGTCACGTGGTGTCGTCCCATGACCTTCCCTCTTGCTCTCAACTCCGAGAGTATAAGAGCAGCTGCCCCCGGACGCCAGGAGAGAGGCTCCGATTTCTTCTGTTGAGTAACGTGCTCTCCCGTCTCTCTACTTCGGTCGACCTGACCGCCCGCTCTTTGCGATGCTAGAATAAACAAGTTGTTCTGTTAGCAGTCGCCTCATGCTTTGCTGGGACCTTCGGATGCTTCCAGTGTGCCCCAGGCCGCCAGGCCAACGCTACCCTTGGGGCTTGCGACCCAGTTGCAATAACGGGCGTCAGCACTGAGGTTCCAACAGCTGGTGGCCGCGCTGAGATTCCAACAGCCGGTGCCATCGGTGCGGATCAAACAGTATGATCGATGTGTCACTGATGCATGCTTGTCCATTCTTTTTTATATAACATGCCTTTAGAAATTCCCGGGCTTTTTCGTTACTGCACTTGCGCAGAATCTTAACCTGGTTTCTTAGTTTTTTTTTCTTTTTAGCCGCTCCGAGGTTTCAAAGATGTGTTATTTAGAGCTTTAGTTTCGCGAAGTGCTAATTAATGAATACTTAGGGTTTTTTTTCTCTCTCTCACTCTCTCGCTCTTCTTTTTTTTTCTTTTTCATGAGTGACCTGCAGTGCAGAAGTGTTCTCGAAGTTTGTTTGTTTTTTAATTAAGGGCGTAGATTTTCACTAAGTGCTTAATTTGCAATGAGAAGCGTTAGTTCCATTAGCGCCTGTCCTGCGCGGACGGAAGGAAATACAATATTTGGGAGGGCGGCAGCTGTCTGACTATTCTAATTAGCGCGCGTGGAACTAGTTAATAGTAGACGGTTCTTTTTTTTTAAGGTTCTTGTGAGTGCGTAATTTACGGAAGTTTAGTTATTGCACGGACTATAGGACGAAAAAACGTCTGTACAATACGCAAGTATGCGTTAGGTTGTGACAAAGCGCGATTTTGATTACGTATAGGTTCAGTTGACGAGGCTGTTCAGTTGCACCAGTACGTGCAATAAGCACGCCACTGCGATAGAGCATAATGAACAGGCTGTTCATGAAGTTAGGCTGCATAAGTTATGTTGACGCCTTTAATTGTAGCTACGCTTTTGCTCTTGTGCAGCGCGAAAGTCGGGTTTCATCATCATCATCAGCAGCAGCAGCAGCAGCCTGGTTACGCCCACTGCAGGGCAAAGGCCTCTCCCATACTTCTCCAACAACCCAGGTCATGTACTAATTGTCGGGTTTGGTTGAACCCGACAATTGAACCCGACAATGAACCCGATAATTGTCGGTACTAAAGTCGGGTTTGGTTGAACTCAAAACGAACGTGAGCCCTCGCTATGGCGGCACGAAATTCTGGGGTCGAAATTTTCATTCCCCAGTTGAGCGCGTTCTACTGAAATTTTGGTAGGAAGCCTGGTGAGTTAGCTGATTCCGGGGGTTCTATACGCGATGTGGTGCGGTGTTGCCGGGATCGACTCTTCCGTGCAGGTTATTGCGCGATGGCTGGAGGCATTCCGAGTGTGCCTGCAGTTGTTGCAGAGAGCCAAGCCATCTCTCTGGTCACCAGCCATTCTCATCCTGACCAACGGTTGTCAGCGCTGTCCAGTCGAGATTTTCCGGTCTGCGGAGGAGCTGTTACGGTCGACCAGCGGCGGAACCGATCTGCCAGCCTCTCCGGCCCTACTGCGACGGATCGCATCGTGAGGCTCACAATACGTAACCTCGGACACAACATGCAGCGGCGAGATCCAGGGGAGACACGTTTGACGGCTACCGGTTTGATGGATGCATTTGGTCGCCGACTACGACGCTGAGACCAAGAAACTCCTATGAAAGTGCGTTATACGCCACTTCGTTAAGGTCGCTACTCGGCCATACTAGGAGCCACGACGCGCACACGGAGCCAGCGTGATAAAGGCCTCCGTCTTCGAGCATCCCCCCCCCCCTTTTTTTTTTCCTCTGGGACAGTGAGCCGTGTGCGACCGAGGGTGTTTCTAAGATGGCATTCCGCGGACAAAGGTGTCGGAGTGACTGCGCGCACTCTCGCTCTCAAGGCGACTACGAGCGCTCCGATTGGAAGTGACCGCGGATTTGCCTGGCCTATAGGGATCTAGGAAGGACAGAGGGGTACAAAGCCGGCGTTTTGGTGTGCTGTGTTTTGCTGACGTGTTCTGATGTGCGATCGCAATAAGATGTAGTCTGGTTTTGACCTGTAGCTCATGCTACGAGAACATGTACGGTGCCCCGTGCTCCGGCTAGTACGAAAACCCTTCGTACTAGGTAAATAACTTTGCCTTTTAATTGAAAAAAAAATCCTGTTCTGCTCATCCTCCGACCTCGTACTCTTGACTAAGGAAACAACACTCGTCAAGTAAGCTAGGATTACGGCGCGGGCCCTCTTAGCTTCTTTGTGACGCACCGGCGGCGTATTCTATGTGACGTCAGATGCCTAGGCCACGACTGCCGGCTCCTACAACAGTATATTGCCCGAAAGCTTCTGTAACAATTGTCGATACTCTTACAGTCAGTGCCTGTTATAACGAAGCAGAGGTCAGCAAAGTAGGCGACAGTGTTTTGCCAAAGGTGTAGATATGACATGAATTCTTTACTGCATATTAAAAAAAGAAAGCGTATGTGTGTTATCTGATGAACACAAACGATATTTCCGCGTCTTGGATGTCGTGTGCGCTCTCGTTGAGTTAGAAAACACTCCTGACGAGTAAAACTTGTTAACATGACGTTTCTGATGAAACATTTAAGTAAAAGCAGAGTAGGACTCTGGTAAAAGCTAAAGAATAGGAAAACGACAACAGTGGTAGAAATACACACACACACATACTGTTACGGTTGGCGACCTGAACCTCGGGCAGAAATGACTTTCTCTCACCCGATCTTCAACCACCATGCCTCGTCGAAATGAAGCGTGACTTCCTAATTCGCCATGACCATTTCAAGTGTCTGCTGGCCTGGCGGGAGCCCGGCTGTGCTTACAGGTCTCTTTTGTGTGTGTGTGTGTGTGTGTGTGTGTGTGTGTGTGTGTGTGTGTGTGTGTGTGTGTGTGTGTGTGTGTGTGTGTGTGTGTGTGTGTGTGTGCGTGTGTGTGTGTGTGTGCGTGCGTGCGTGCGACTTCAGGGGGACCCTTTCCTCGAACGGTCAAACGCTACAGGAGAACTTGAACGAACCAGCAACGCGCAAAAGAGACGGACAAGCGTCTACAATTCCAGGAGGCTCGGTACCACCAGAGGCGTGGTATAACCGGAAGCGGGGCCCTCTTTCCGTCAATCCGACTCTGTGCCGGTCACGTCACGTCGACGGGAGCAAGATCCGTCCCACAATTGTAGAGAGCCTATTTAAGAGCCCCGAAATGTAATTTTAATCATTCATTCTCTTCTCATCATCTTTCATCAACCTTTGAATAAACCGGGCAAGTTTCGCACTAGAAATCGTCTCGTCCTTGCACGGTCGCCATAGTCTACCAGGTGTTTGCAGCCCGCCGACAACGCCACGCTACCCAATAGTAACGTCGGTCGAGCTTCGATAGGCAGGCGTCGCTACAACTCGGCAGCAGTACGATACGCTACCCTGGAGTACGCAACACGCACACAAAGAAAAGCTACTTTTGGAAAGGAAAAGATGAAAAGTTCTGTTGTAGCAACAACATCAAAAAGAACATAACCTTTGGTAATTTCCGTTTCGAAAGTTCCATGCCTGCATGTCTCTGCGTTCATTTCATATTGCGTTAGCCTTGCTGTGTATAGGCCATTATGAAACAGCGATGGGGCATGCTGTGTCCATCCTACACATACTATAGTAGGATACAAATTAAAAAAAGAAAAACAGCAGTTGGCATCCAATACACACCGACCGGGCGTGATTACTCCACCAGCCAATAATAGAATCAAACAAAATCGTTGTCAAGCGATCATTTCAAAATGGCGTCGAACTTAATACCTCCGGAGCATCTGCTGTTCTTGAAGTCTTTTCATCCGCGGAAGCGATGAGGTGTGCAACAGACATGGACAAAGTGTATGGAGTCTGAGCATTTCACTCTTTTTAAAGTCCGCCCTACCGTTCCTTTCACTGCTTATACCCCATTTTACTCATGAAACTTCAGTGCCATCTGAAGTGAAACTTGACAATAAATACGAGCAGCGAAGCAAACGCTTTATTTCAGCTCAGTAAAGAATTAGGCTTTCACCGTTCCACTATAATATACGAGTGAAAACGTACAAAATTACGCGCTTATAACTTTATTTTTTACATACGGCCGTTTTATTTAGGAAACATCGAAAGCATGAAGTACGAACTATTTGCATCCTCGCGGAGGAACAGTGGCTGTCGGTTATGAGCGCGTGGTTGGGGCTTCACTGCAGACTTGAGTTGTATCCGACTACAATAATTTATTTAAATAAATATTTTATTTTACTAGCTAATTTTGTTTATACACGAATGCGTTCCTACAATCCTACAAATGTAGGTAAGGCTGCCACATGTGCAATGAACCGTTCAAAAATTAGGTCCGAGAAGCGCCTAATTATCGTACCATCCCACGTAGTGGGTAGGAGCCATTTTGTACACAAGGAATGGGAACCAGTCTCTAGTGGCTCGCCCGGCTGAAATATCGGTACTAGACGATGAATGCCCGAACGTGTATCCACGCATCAGTGCGGCTTTTTGGTGCCAAAGAACTACCAACGCGTGCGAAGAACTGCATGAAGCACAGGCGTAAAAATGGTTCCATTGTTGCAATTACACAGGTTTTATATTCTGCTGCTGGCAGCGATCTTATCACTCCCGACACAACTTGTATTAAAAAAAGAGCCATGTCATAGAAAATATCAATACATTTAATTAATCAACGTCCGGTGCTACGAGAACTCTGCGACAGCGTCCCCTTCTGTTCAGGGGCCCGTCGCCCGGTCGTGTTGCCACCTTCGGCGGCCCAGTACTTGCCGACGCTGCCGGAAGCCTGATTCATCGGCGAAACCATGCGGGACATCTTATTTCTCTTCTACAGTGCTGGAGATGCGCAGATGCCGTCAGCTCCAAAGGCTGCCCTGAACGAGGATGGAAATGGGCTGGCTGCAGTGGTGTTCTTTTTCCTGAGCGCAGCGGCAATGAATGCAACCCGGCGCGTGAGTCGCTCTGGTCGGCGACGGCAGCTTGTTCGCCATTGCCAGGAAAGGCGGCAAAGGCATGTGGCTTGCGGGCGTTTCGTTCTCCCTTCGGGGAACTGCCGCCGGTTGATCTGGTCCCTAGGCCGGTATGGTCCTAAGCCAGCTCCGGTGGCGCCCACGGCGGCGATCGTGAGCCGTTTGCTGCTTCTGGGTCCGGATGCTGGTCTGCCCTGCGCGAGTGGGCGCGGTGTCCATGGCGGCGTGGGGGCCTTCCGAGCTGCAACTCGCTGATGCTTTCCTCGGCGGCTCTGAGAGCGCGAGGACTTTTGATGCCACTCGAACGATTGAGGCCGGCCAAATGGTAGCGGTGGAATGGGTGGCTCGCCTAGAGTAGCCGTGTGCCAGCTGGCAGCAGTAGAAGCGGCGGCTCCCTTGGTCACGGCAGGTATGTACCGGTCCAACGTGCAGCCATTCCACTCGAATTGCAAAGGCTTGTCCGTCTTTTCCTGCGTGCAGGGTCCACCGCATGCTCCCGATGTCTCGAATGGTCCTCCGCCCTGGAAGGGCGCGAAGTAGAGTGAAGCCAGAGGGCAGTTCCGCGGAGGCCGCATCGTACGCCTACGGGTGGGCCGCGTGGCCCAGAGCGGCGGGATTCGACCCGAGGCCAGTGCCCGGCCTCGTTTGGGGCGTCCGCTGTACCTCATACAGGCTCCGGGGCAGGGGGGCGGAGTGACACTCAGCGCGAAGGGCTGGGTTCTGTGGGCGCGGGAACTTCTGCGGGTCGCAGTCGGTGTCCGAAATGGAACAGCCTCCTGGAGCTCAGCGTCGGCCACCCCGTTTCGAACGGCTGGCTCGAGCGTGGGGATGCCAGGAAGATCGCGTGAGCGACCACCGCGAGAGAGTCCTTCGTCTTCCTTCGTCTCCAGCCATCATGTCGCCTCGGACTCTTGTGTAGTGCAGCTCACGGAAGTGGTTCCCACACTTATAAGTCGTACAGTTTTTATGCATGCCGATGCTGTACTATGGTATACATAACTCTTGTTTGCAAAGCAATGCTCAAGCCTGAGTGAGGCGCATGGTACGCGGGGAGATGCGATCCAGGCTCTGCAATAATTAACTTCGCAAATAACGAATGGGAATACATGCTGCCCATAACCTTATCGCCATGCAAACACCGATTTGTCTGCGTCATTTGCGACTGGGGAATAGAGTCGCAACGCTTTGCCGCGACTGAATGCGATAGAGCCGTAAGATTAGACAAACTAATGTTATTCACCGGATCGTGATTTACCCTATGCAATCGTGCAGTGTAGAAATGCCGCTAAAATGCAGTATCTTTCTTTTTTTCAAATGATATTACAAAACGGGAATATTGCGAGATCACAGTGACATAGCATGATGTTTATTGAAATCCACAAACGATGTGCATCGACAGGCTATTCAAATTTAGACCACTTTTGTTGATAGAATTCTTTTAAAAATATTCTTATGATGCGGTTGTCACTATAGCTTTAATGAAGACATGTAGATATACTTAACAATAGCGCACCTCTCGCTGGCGTTTAGAACAAAATGCACGTAAACAGACAGCAAAAGCTGCGGTTTCGCAATATTCAAGTCGCTAAGAATGACATTACAGATACAGTGCGTCGTTTTCTTTTCTTATTTTATTGCAGTATCAAATATAGACACATTCGCGGCACGGAAGTGCCGCGAATGTCGAGACTTTCCGGTCTGCGGAGGAGCTGTTACGGTCGGCCAGCGGCGGAACCGATCTGCCAGTCTCTCCTGCCCTACTGCGACGGATCGCTTCGTGAGGCTCACAATACGTCACATCGGACACAACATGCAGCGGCGACACCAAGGCGAGACACGTTTGACGGCTACCTGTTTGATGGGTGCATTTGGTCGCCGACTACGACGCTGACACCAAGAAACTCCTATGAAAGTGCGTTATACGCCGCTTCGTTAAGGTCGCTACTCGGCCATACTAGGAGCCACGACGCGCACACGGAGCCAGCGTGATAAAGGCCTCCGTCTTCGAGCATCCCCCCCCCCCTTCTTTTTTTCTCTGGGACGGTGAGCCGTGTGCGACCGAGGTTGTTTCTCCGATGGCATTCCGTGGACAAAGGTACCGGAGTGACTGCGCGCACTCTCGCTCTCAAGGCGTCTACAAGCGCTCCGATTGGAAGTGACCGCGGATTTGCCTGGCCTATAGGGATCTAGGAAGGACAGAGGGGTACAAAGCCGGCGTTTTGGTGTGCTGTGTTTTGCTGACGTGTTCTGATGTGCTCTCGCAATAAGATGTACTCTGGTTTTGACCTGTAGCTCATGTTACGAGAACGTGTACTGCGAACCGTGCTCCGGCCAGTACGAGAACCCCTCGTACTAGGTAAATAAGTTTGCCTTTCAATTGTAAAAAAAAAAAAACTGTTCTGCTCGTTCTCCGACCCCGTACTCTTGACTAATGAAACAACCCTCATGTGATTTCATGTGATTGTCTAGTAAGCGCAACCAATGTTACCAATCTACAGGAGAACTTCCACGAACCAGCAACGCGCAAATGAGACGGACAAGCGTCTACAATTCCAGGCTCGGTAGCACCAGAGGCTTATAGCCGGAGGCAGGGCACTCTTTCCGCCAATACTTCTCTGTGCCGGTCACGTGACGTCGACGGAAGCAAGATCCCTCCCACGATTGTACTTTTAATCGCTTCATTCTCTTCTCATCATCTTTCATCAACCTTTGAATAAACCGGGCAAGTTTCGCCCTAGAAATCGTCTCGTCCTTGCCCGGTCGCCATGGTCCAGCGGATGCTTGCAGCCCGACGACAACGAAACACTACCCAATAGTAACGTCGGTCGAGCTTCGATAGGCAGGCGTCGCTACAACTCGACAGCAGTACGATACGCTACCCTGGAGTACGCAACAACACGCACACAAAGAAAAGCTACTTTTACCCCCGTATGCAGAAATGCAACTTAAGTTGGAGCCCATGCTTGACTTGATCCGAGTGACGCCTATCGGGAACGCGCCGAAGGAAACGCAGTGAGCGTCTTTGGGCACGTTAACGCCAGGCGTCATCTAAATCAAGTCAAGCATGTGCTTCGACTTAAGATGCATTTCTGCATACGGGGGTTAGAAACGAAAAGATGAAAAGTTCTGTTGTGGCGACAACAGCAAAAAGAACATAACCTTTGGTAATTTCCGTTTCGAAAGTTCCATGCCTGCATGTCTCTGCGTTCATTTCATATTGCTGTGTATAGGCCATGTATTATGAAACTGCAATAGCGCATGCTGTGTCCATCCTACACATTCTATAGAAGGATCCAAATTTTAAAGAAAACAGCAGTTGGCATCCAATACACACCGACCGGGCGTGATTACTCCGCCAGCCAATAATAGAATCAAACAAAATCGTTGTCAAGCGATCATTTCAAAATGGCGTCGAACTTAATACCTCCGGAGCGTCTGCTGTTCTTGAAGTCTTTTCATCGGCGGTAGCGATGAGGTGTGCAACAGACATGGACAAAGTGTATGGAGTCTGAGCAGTTCACTCTTCAAAAGTCAGCCGTACAGTTCCTTTCACTGCTTATACCCCATTTTACTCATGAAACTTCAGTGCCATCTGAAGTGAAACTTCACAATAAATACGTGCAGCGAAGCAAACGTTTTATTTCAGTTCAATAAAGAATTAGGCTTTCAACGTTCCAAGGTAATATAGGAGTGAAAATGTACAAAATTACGCGCTTATAACCTTATTTTTTACATACGGCCGTTTTATTTAGGTAACATCGAAAGCATGAAGTACGAACTATTTGCATCCTCGCGGAGGAACAGTGGCTGTAGGTAATGAGCGCGTGGTTGGGGCTTCACTGCAGACTTGAGTTGTATCCGACTATAATAATTTATTTAAATAAATATTTTATTTTACTAGCTAATTTTGTTTATACACGAATGCGTTCCTACAAGCCTACAAATGTAGGTAAGGCTGCCACATGTACAATGAACCGTTCAAAAATTAAGTCCGAGAAGTGCCTAATTATCGTACGTTCCCACGTAGTGGGTATAGGAGCCATTTGGTAGACAAGGATGGGGACAAGTTTCTAGTCGTTCGCCTGGCTGAAAAATCGGTACAAGACGATGAATGCGCGAACGTGTATCCACGCATCAGTGCGACTTTTTGGAGTCAAAGAACTACCAACGCGTGCGAAGAACGGCGTGAAGCACAGGCGTAGAAATGGAATGGTTCCAAGGAGGTGTTGCTTTTTCACCGGTTTTAGATTCTGCTGCTCTCAGCGATCTTATCACTCCCGACACAACTTGTATTAGAAAAAAGAGCCATCTCATAGAAAATATCAATACATTTAATTAATCTATCTCCGGTGCTACGAGACCTCTGCGACAGCGTCCCCTTCTGTTCAGTGGCCCGTCGCCCGGTCGTGTTGCCACCTTCGGCGGCCCACGACTTGCCGACGCTGCCGGAAGCCTGATTCATCGATGAAAGCTCCAAAGGCTGCCCTGAACGAGGATGGACAGAGGCTGTCGCGGAGTTGTTTTTCCGTAGCGCAGCCGCCCTATAGGTGGGCGGCCCCGCACGTTAGTCGCCGTGATCGGCGACGGCAGCCTGTTCGCCATTGCCAGGAAAGGCGGCAAGGGCATCGCGGTATCCTAGCCAGTTGTTCTGGTCCCTAGGTCGGTATAGTCCTAATCCAGATCCGGTGGCGCCCACAGCGGCGATGGTGAGCCGTTTGCTGCTTCTGGGTCCGGATCGCGCCGGTGGGCCCGGTGTCCATGGCGGCGTGGGGGCCTTCCGAGGTGCAACTTGCTGATGCTTTCCTCGGCGCATCTGGGAGCGCGAGGACTTTTGATGCCACTCGAACGATTGGGGTCGACCATACATTAACGGTGGAGTGGGTGGCTCGGCTAGAGTAGGCGTGTGACAGCTGGCAGCTGCAGCAGCGGCAGCAGCGGCTCCCTTGGTCACCGCAGGTATGTACCGGTCCAACCTGCACCCATTCCACTCGAATTTCAATGGCTCGTCCGTTTTTTCCTCCGCTCTGGGTCCACCGCATGCTCCCGATGTCTCGAATAGTCCTCCGCCCTGGAATGGCGCGAAGTAGAGTGAAGCCAGAGGGCGGTACCGCGGAGGCCTCATCGTACGCCTACGGGTGGGCCGCGTGGCCCAGGGCGTCGGGATTCGACCCTAGGCCAGTGCCCGGCCTCGTTTGGGGCGTCCGCTGTACCTCATCCAGGCTCCGGGGCAGGGGGACGGAGTGACACTTAGCGCGAAGGGCTGGGTTGGGTGGGCGCGGGAACTTCTGCGGGTCGCAGTCGGTGTCCGAAATGGAACAGCCTCCTGGAGTTCAGCGTCGGCCACCCCGTTTCGAACGGCTAGCTCGAGTGTGGGGATGCCACGAGATCGCGTGACCGATCCCCGCGAGAGTGTCCTTCGTCTTCCTTCGTCTCCAGCCATCATGTCGCCTCGGACTCTTGTATAGTGCAGCCTCACGTGAGTGGTTCCCGCACTAATAAGTCGTACAGATTTTAAGCGCCATGCCGATTCTCTACTTTGGTATATATATTAATCTTTACTTGCTTTGCAACGCACTCTTCAAGCGTGAGTGTGGCGCACGGTACGCGGGGAGATACGATCGAGGCTCGCCA